>NW_022989835.1:0-287935 GCF_902827175.1 Gymnodraco acuticeps | reverse complement strand
CTCCTGTGTCCTCCACTCCCTCCTTGGCGCACCGGTAACTTTCTCAACAACAAAAAAAGGCAGGAAAACGGATTAGTTTCTCGTGGACACGAGAAACTAATCCGTTTTCCTGCCTTTTTTTTCTCATTTTTTTTTAATGTCTCTTAAACCATTATCTCAACTCTTTTTTTCTCTCTCTCTTTATTTTTATTTTTTCCATGTCACTTTAGGAGCTCCGTACATAACTGTGCAAGAGCTTCTTTTACATTTCAGGCATAACAATGAAGAACTCATAGGATTCGAACATATTCACATTGAACAGCTGGGGTTGCATGTAGTCTGTGAATACTATTATATTGAGTCTTAACGGATTTGTAAGAACATGTTATAACATTTGTAATGCATTGTGCAGATATACTTTAAACTTAAACTGATGGGTGACTGGCCGTGAACCTCTATTACTGATGCAGTATATTATTTTAATTATAATGATGAGGTTTTCTGACCAGCAGAGGGCAGTCCTCTCCTGATTAGTGGCTGTTATAGAGCTAAATTCACTAAACTGAGAGCTTTATTAAGCCACATATATTAGACTACAGAAAGAGGAGCAGACAGAATATTAAATAATAACAGAATAGTGTTGTGGAAATATTTTCCAAGGCCCATAACTTTGACCCAGTTTATCAGTTCAAACTGTCCTGACTGAGCACACGCACCTCGTAACCTTAGCTGCTGTGCTCTCAGTGTTCTGTCTCCCTGTTCCTGCCTGTTGACGTCAGCTGATAGAGGTGTTAGGATTCTATGTTCCTGCCTGTTGGCGTCAGCTGATAGAGGTGTTAGGATTCTATGTTCCTGCCTGTTGACGTCAGCTGATAGAGGTGTTAGGATTCTATGTTCCTGCCTGTTGACGTCAGCTGATAGAGGTGTTAGGATTCTATGTTCCTGCCTGTTGACGTCAGCTGATAGAGGTGTTATGATTTTATGTTCCTGCCTGTTGGCGTCAGCTGATAGAGGTGTTATGATTTTATCTTGTTATGCAGCAGTTTGATGATGTTCTCAGAACTAGTTAAATACATGGGTCTGAGGTAGAGTTCTTTAGAATTGACGTGACAACCCACCCGTGCAGTCTCACCGGGACTGCTGTGATTTGTGATGTGAATGCTCCGGCCGAAACTCCAATACATCATCAGTGTTTTGACATCAAAGCTACTGCTCCTACAGTGTCTCCTTCCTGAGTCGGTGACTCCCACTGCATAGCTACACAGAAGTTTCCCTTACAAATAGCTTCGCCTGGCTTCACTTTCTGATCCCAGCTAACCCAGCAGACTGATGAGATTTCCTGACGTTTTACCTTCACTCATTTACCAAACTATCCTCTTTCAAAAGTAAAGAACACAATTATTCAGTCTCGCCTCTGGCTGTCTGAATGAATTAAATCCAGCAGTTATTCATTTTATATTCAGTTTTTGAATCCAATCGGAAATGTAAACTGTATAGAGCGGCTGTTGAGAGGAATTCACTTTAGTTATGGAAATGTTGAATATGTATTCCCTCACATTTTGTCAGTCAAGTACGACTGTCTGTATACTTTAACTGACAGAACATTGTTGGAACATGTGGTAACAGTTAACCATTACCTGTTTCTGTGTCAGTTATGGATTGTAATGTTTTATGTGATAGAACATGCTCGGGTGAGCACTAATTTTTAAAAATGTGAACGATGGCAGCAAGGATTGCCATGCCAACCTCAGGTTACACCACTTTCTGAAAGGCATATAACACAACAGACCCCTCCCCCGTTTTCACTTAAACCTTTTTGAAAATATCCATATAGCTATACTATAAAACTGTGGAAAATATTGTACACTGCAGTAGGGCTGTGCAATTAATCGTATTTTAATCGCGATTACGATTATGGCTTGCGACGATTATGAAAACAGCATAATTGACAAAATACGATTTTTTTGCTGGATGCGCTTTCGCCCCTCCCTAAAAGCCCACTCGGCCACGTGGGAGTGACATGTGTTGTGAGTGTTCAGCGCAAGCGAAGATGTCAGAACAAGAGCAGCAACTCGTTAAAAAGAAGGGTCAAAACTATTTCCACTATTTGCAAGTACTTTGGCTTTCAGGAGTCCGACGTGGAGCAAAATAAAGTACAGTGCAGGATTTGTTACCAGGTTGTGTTGGCACCACACCAGGGTTCGAGTTACGTGGGAGCCAATGGGAGCTGAGCTCCCATAAGGAGGTGCCTGAGCTCCCACGGACCCAATGAAATCAAACATCTGTGGGGGTCGCTAATATACATTACCAACAACCATTATTTTGATCACAAATAATGCATTTTTCAATATAATGAGTATTATTTACGTTAACGAGGTAAATAGGCAAACAAAACAATGTTTTCCAAAAGAACTACGCATCGTATTCTCTCTTGAATGACAATATGCCTGCACTTCACCTCTAAGGTGCGCAATAAAATATTGCGCAATCTATGCCTGTGAGGCTGTGAACGTGCTGCGCGCGCCCGAAGAATGAACCGTTATATCAACATACATTCAAATATATTTACAATATACACACATACTACGAGTACCGTAGGCTAGCAGACGAGTACTATGCCGCCCAAAAAAAGGCCACTGCTGCCGACGGGGTCTACAAGCCTGACTAGTTTTGGTTTTCTCACAAAGAAACAAAAAACAGCTTTTGACAACCAAAATGCACCTGCTAGCGTGACAGCTAGCACTAACCTTGCAGCTACGGAGGATGCGGTCTTTGCTAGCGGACCTGATGCTGTTGAATGTGGGACCACCTGCACACACGAAGAAAGTTCCGAAGCGGAGCGGCATGAGGAGGCAGGAGGTACTGCTACAGAAGGACCGCCACTTAACTGGGGACACAATCAGTGGAGATCCTGGAAAGAAAGAAACACCTGGCTGTTTTCAAAGGAGGGTGGTCTTGGATGCCTCGTCTGTAAGGAAGCCAAGACTCTCTTACTTTCGGAGAAAAAATATGGAACGCACTTGGCGGATGCCTGGATCAATGGGACTGTGAGTAGCCCTGTGCAGAAGCAGTTGCGGATTTTTATTTTTTTACATACACCGCGACTCTATTGCTCATAAACGAGCTGTTGAAATAGCGGAGATCAAACTAAAACAAGTGCTTCCGAAGAAAGTTGCAGAACTCAGCTCCAGCCTGTTTAATGAGACAGCTAGTTCGTTCAGGGCAGCCTATACTGTAGCTAAAGAAAGGTTGCCTTATACAAAATTGAAACCCATTATGAAACTTAATGAGATGAATGGTGCGACAGTCGGCCCTGCTCACAGATCCGATCATTCATGTGCCCAGATTGTGGAGCACATTGCACAAGAGATGAAAAAGAAATGTATTTCTAATATCAAATCACTTGATTCCCGTATTAGTCTAACGCTAGACGAAAGCACAATTCATGGACGCGCATACATGATTATTTATGTCAGGTGCGATGTCACTGGGAATGGAGATATGGACAATGTGTATTTTGACATTGTTGAACTGGACCAGGGCACTGATGCAGAGTCGCTGTGTAGCGCACTGAAAAACAGCCTCCAGGCGGGGGAATGGATGAAGAGTTTCTTCGTAAAAACCTAATTAGCATAGCCACAGACGGTGCTGCCGTGCTAACCGGGAGACAGACTGGACTCATAGCCAGGCTGAAAAAGGATTTCCCTCATCTTCAGGCAGTTCATTGTCTAGCTCATCGTTTGGAATTAACGGTGAATGATTCATTGAAGGCTGTGGCAGGCTGTAATCATTTAGAGTTTGTCCTCGCTAAACTCTATTCTCTTTACCACCACTCCACGAAAAACGCCAGGGAGTTAGAGGAAGCGGCTGCGGAACTGAACATGCAGATTCTGAAAATCGGACAAGTCTTTACAATTAGATGGGTTTCCAGCAGTTACAACACTGTCAAAGCTGTGCTGAAGGACTTCCCAGTGTTAGCACATCACTTTAAATCTGCTAGTGAAGATGGCTCACGTTCCGGTGCAGAGAAAGCCAAGTACACTGGTTTACTAAAGCATCTGACATCCACTGGATTCCTCACTGATTTAGCGACAATGAAAGACGTGTTACGTGAATTACAAAGTCTCTCCCTGAAACTACAGAAACGCGACACGTCCCTGGTTGATGCAAGCCGCTACATAGATCAGACGATCGAGGTGCTCTCTGCCATGAAGGACAACGATGGGAAAACTGAACTAAAAGTCAAAGCGGGCATAACAAGCGGCTAGTTCAAAGGGGTTGATATTAGAGAAACTCAACCTAAAGTAAAGAAGTCCCAATTTTACCAGTCAATCCTTGATAATCTCACCAGGCGTCTCCCCGATAGTGAGCTGGTAACTATGTTGAAGCCTCTGGATCAGCACTTCTGGCCAAATGAGAGGACAGAGCTTGTTCTGTTTGGAGAAAGGGAGGTGGGGAAGTTTGCTAAACTTCTCGGAGAGTCCGCAACTGAAGCTGTCAGTGAGTTCAGAGACTGGAAACTTCAACAACAAGGCAAGGAACATCAGGGTAAAACCTTGAAAAGAATGATAGTGGCGAGCAACACTGTTCTTCCGACATCTGCAGAGTGCGAGAGGGGCTTTTCGGCATGCAATGACACCGACTGCAAGACCAGGAACCGACTGCAAGACCAGGAACCGACTGCAAGACCAGGAACCGGCTGCAAGACCAGGAACCGACTGCAAGACCAGGAACCGGCTGCAAGACCAGGAACCGGCTGCGAGCCAGAAGCCTCAACGCATTGTTGTTTGTGGACTTAAATGGGCCTCCTATCAACAAATTTGACCCTTTCCCATTCATCCAATCGTGGATATAAAGGACATCGGACTTCCACATCATGGGTTCCAGGACCGCGACCACAGCCTGCTGAAAACACCACTTTGGGCTATTTTATCTGCGTAAAGGTGCGTGTGTGTCTGTGTGTGCGTGTGTGTGTGTTTGTTTGTTGGACCACGTAAAGTGAAGTCAGTCTCTCTCTCTCGTTTTATCTGTGAGAGCTCATTTTTGTATTTTCTTTAATTTGTATAGCTCTTACGTTGTTATTGATTGTGTGTATGAGTTCATGTGTTTGAGCATGCGCAGTCTGTCCTGAAGTTGTGGAGAGAGAGTAAAACCTAATAAACGGAGGCGCTGTTTGTGACGCTCCACAAGTACAGAGTTCCTGAGTTTTTGTGATTTTGTAATTATCTTTGAAGCCCTAACACATCAGACACTAATTGTATACTCTCAAGGGTGTGCAATATATACCATCAGTTGGAGTCTGCACCTCCAAGGTGCGCAATACATTATTGCGCAATCTATGCCTGTGTGCGTGCGCGCCTGCACGTGCGCGCGTGCAGGCGCAGGCATGCGTTAGTTTTAAAGACCCCCATAGAGCTCAGTTTATAACTCGAACCCTGCACCACACGCTAACACAACCAATCTCTTTAATCATCTGAAATACAACCACAAAGTGCAATACGACCGGGCAGTAATACAACAAAAAGCAGATGCCCGCTCGACTTCATCCACCACATCATCACAGTCATCGATTCAGGACGCATTGTACAGAGCAACGGCCTACGCGACGAGCTCGCAGAGACACAGAGATATTACAGGTGCCATTACATTTCACATCGCTAAAGATATGTGCCCAGTTAGCACTGTTAGCAACCTGGGCTTTAAGCAACTTGTCAACACGTTGGACAAGCGTTACGCGATGCCGTCTCGGTATTATTTCAGCAGGTCTGCGCTGCCTGCACTATATGACAAATGCCGTGGGGAAGTTGAGAGAGATGTGGCTTCAGCTGACTACTTTGCTACCACAACAGACCTATGGTCTAGCCCAGGGGTGCCCAACCAGTCGATCGCGAGATGTGTCTAAAAATAGAACAACAATATTCTGTTTTATGTCCTGTAACATAATCTTCCTGTGCCAGAATAATGCACTTGAACGCATCAAAGCTTTGTGATTGGCCGGCGTCACTCCATGTGTCGGGGCGTGGCTAAGGGTCTTCAGTACAGGTGGCAATGGAGAGGCGAAGTCACGCCCATCTACTTCCGGACCATGGGACCCCGGAAGCGAAAAATTTACATTGAATTCAATGGAGAGAGAACACGTATCTTTTGATCCCGTTTGAATTGTGCCACGAACTACACATATGATGTTTGTCAATCTTAAACAATCATTTCCATGTCAAAAAAGTCACATTTTGTCGTAAAACTGCTGAAATATAAGACTATGAAAAATACGCTACTACAAAGACTACAAATCCCAAATCCCATTCTGGGTCGCGTAAGTGATGTCACAGGCATGCTCGGTGATTTATAATAAGACTCGTAATTAAAGCGAAGAAGATCTCATAACTGATTTATTCCCTCCAATAAATTATAGATCGCTAAAAATAAATTCACTTTTACAAGATGCCTGTGTGCTTTGTACCAGGTTGTAGTCATAAAAGTGATCATACCACTTGCTCCTTCTATCGATTCCCGTCTGATGAAAGGACCAGGAGTCGCTGGATCAGACATATCAGGTAATATCATAGGTAATATACATGTTGTGCATGGAACATAGTCAAGTTAGCTACCTAGCTAGTAGCGACGAGTAGCGAGCACGTTAGTTAGCATTACATTACTTAGCCTTGTCATTTTTAGTAGCCTTACCATGAAGTTATTATTTTATTACATGAAGTAAACCAAAATGTTAAACAGTAACCAAACATGATGGTAAGTATTTCGTGAAACTTTTGAAGAGTAGCCTACTGCGCCCTCCACCGGGTGCTAAGGAAGCAGTTCAGGGAGAGTCGAAGGCAGGCATGGAGCTTTGCATGTCATTCTTCTGGACGTGTTTCATTGTGATGACAATCTGTTTGTTGGAAAGACAGTCGTTGTGTGCTTATTGAGAGAAAATTGTTAGAAGAGATAATTATTCAAAGTGTTGTTACTTTAAACTAAGTGTTGTTACTTTAAACTAAGTGTTGTTACTGACCTTTTTCTCTTTTATTTTCTTTACCTCACCTGTAACTGCTGAGACGTTGAGGAACATGCACACTGACCTGCTCTGGCAACCTGATTTCCACTGTACGTAATAGTATTTGGTTATGGTATATTATTTATATACATCAAAGGCACAATGCACCCCCCAGAGACACACATGTATTGAGTGTGATATTTTGCATAGGTCATGTGAAATCATCTTTACATACTAGAAAACTGTAGGAGCGGCAACTTGTTTTGAAATTGAATTTTTAATATCCGATAATAAAGTTGATCTGTTTTCTTTATTCTTCTCTCTTCCCAGCTCCATCACCATTCTCTGTTCCTGCAGGTCCTGCTTGCTAATCAATGCTCATATTTTTTTACACAATTACAAATAAAGTCATTGCATTGTATGACATGAAGTTGTGCTTCATTCGGAGTCAATAATAAATTAATTCTGCCTTCAACTGCGCAATGATTGTGGACTGCACCGACATCCATGTAGCTGCCCCCCAGTAAGATGAACCAAGCAAAGAGGGTCCCCATCATGCCCAAGGACATCCAGCTGGCCCGCCGCATCCGCGGAGAGAGGGCTTAGACTGACCTGAGACCAGCACACCCAAACACAACAGCTCTTTTAAGAGCCACATACATTTTCAAAGAGTTGCAATCCTACGTTATTATAATGATTAAACTGGTTCATGTATCACTTAGTTTACTGAACCGTGATGAATGAAAGAAATTAGTGAGGTAGTGGTTTACTGAAGTTACAAAGACATTAATATATGAGTAACAGGTCAGTGTAAACACAAGCTTCTGTCAATTATGGATCATTCAAACTATTTATATAAAAATATGTAATAAAGTTCTAAAACAAGTATTCGGTATATTCCTTGATAGCTTTTGGAGAAGGTTGTTTTTAAGTTTACTAAAATCTATCGTTTCAACTGTTTCACTTTATAAAAAGGGAACAGGTGAGTAGAGCATCATTGAGTTTCTTATTCTGTCAGTAAATTATCCAAATGAATGTTTTTCATTATTTTAGTCAACCCTAAACAAATTGATTGTACCTTTTAATGATGACCTTACATGGTCGGCAAAGTTAAATTAACTTCAGAAAATCCAATCTGTTCTGAGAAAAAACTAATAAATGTTTAAAGATAGGAACTTGCCATCCCACTGAAAAACAGTCCGTAGAGATTTAAAGGCGTAGTTGTAGTTCAGTCCAACGTTTCATTTGGATTCATTTGACAACAGTCAACTATTTTCATAAAGAATATATATATTTTTCAAAGTCAACTTTATTGTCAATCTTACTCAGTTTGAGAGATCAAAAAGACGTTTAAATAAAATTATACAATTTACAGATATGTATACAAATATATATATCCTATATACACCATCATGTATAATGATGGTGTATGATGTAGAAGGAAGTGTGTTAGATAACAAGTAAATATAGAGTTACATACAGATCCATGTTACAGCAAAAGATGGAATAACTAAGAAGCACGCAGTATAATAATAATTACATGCAACAATTAAATAACTGCTCAGCATCTCCACCACAATCCCAATCTGCTGTGTCCTGTTTTCCTCCCCTCTGCATAACACCCCATCACACATACGAAACACAACGCAGAGTCCGAGGGTGTTAAGAGTATGTTTATTGAAATGTCCTCCTCTCTACTGGCCAACACAGGGAGCATATGCTGGGTGTAGAATTGTTCCAGGAGGAGGAGATTTCCATGCCATGCAGGGTCTTTGGGGATGGGGATGATGATCGCCTCCTTCGTGGTCCACACAACAAAGTAGCAGAGACTCCGGTCTGTGATGTGCAGCTGCCCTTGGACCTGGTGCCAGTATGGGTGATTCTCCTTGAGAATATATGACCCACCCTCACGGAGACAGAAGGATGGTAACTGGACTGCCTCCATGATGGTCATGTTCCTCTGGCTGTGTGGACACTTCACCTCCAGCAGGGCAGATGGCTGCACAAGTCCATCGGGTGATGCTCCCAGAACACCCGACTCACTCACAAAGAGACCAGACTCGATTCGAACACTGTCACTTGATAGGCCTCCACAAAAGCCTTCACCCCTTCGGCCTCGTTTACAACCCCCCAGTTGACAGTTGGCGATGTCTCTGGCCAGTGGGTTGTATGTCTCCTCTCGCTGTTGGTAAAGTTGAGACACCGGCTGGACTACTTTGGAAGTGCCAGGCTTCCTCCACTGGCACTCAACATCTGTGGAGCTGATCTGCCACATGGCAAATATTGCCAATGCTGCAGCGTGGCTGCATTTGTACATCTCCTGTGCACAATCACAGACAGCGCTCTGCATCGTGCCATCGTCTCCCATGCAGATCTGTAAAAATAAAGTAAGTACCATTTGTTAGCATGCTATAATAGATTGAATGAGCAATAATACAAGGATGGTCCGGATCTGGGGGTGGGAGGGTTTATTTTTCCATAGTTTTGTCCTCTTGTCTGTTGTTATTGTTTGTTTTTTCTGTATTTTTTGTAATTTGTGTTGTATTGGTTGTGATTGTACATTGTATTTTTCTAAATGTGTATGAATACAGTTTTGAAAAACATTTGATCAACAATAAAAAAGGATTTGGTCAGGATCTAGACTCAGTGTGTAGTTTATTAATTAATCAATGCTCTCTACATTAGGAAAACACATACCGGTGTACCAGAGGGAGTCACACACAGCTGTGACTAGATAACCAAAATCCTTGAATCGACACACAGCAAATAAACTCAAATGACACAACGAGAAAAAGGAGATCACACATACAGTATAGTCGATATAAAACTGGCCGCTTCAATCTGAAGAGCAACTAAAACAAAACACGGGAGTGTACCTTGTTCTTGTGAACACTAATGTTATCCACAGCATACAGAGACCACGAAGTTCTTAAGGAGAAAACTAGTTGCTAAAACAAAACACGTTAGTGTACCTTGTTAGCTAATGTTAGCTAGCTGACATTAACGTTACACATTGCACTCATATTACTCACCGAAACCTTGTAAAGCCGGTCCCGCATGCTGGCTCTTACAGAACCGACTAACTCCCCTTTCATATAGGTACAGCTCTCAACGTGCCCAGACTTGTAGTGATTTTCACCTCGTAAAATACTTTTATTCTCATTCTGAAAAAATGTGGTAAAATGTGCTAACGTGACGGCCATCTTTATGTTGGTGACGCGTATTGTGCGAGACGAGAGACCTGTAGTTCACTGAGCGGTTTCACACGAAAAAATGTGTAACTTCACAGTTTTACGACACATTTTTATTTTTTTGACTTGCAAAATGTTCTTTTAAATTGACAAACATCATATGTGTCATTCGTGGCACAATTCAAACGGGATCAAAAGATAACCTTTCTCTCTCCATTGACTTCAATGTATAAGTTTCCGCTTCCGGGGTCCCATGGAGGCTTTCGGAAGGGGAGGGACTTCGCCTCTCTATATCGTCACCTGCCTGCACTCATCTCTGAAACCAGACCATGTAAACAGGCTGGTGTTTCTTGCAAAAAATCTTTAAGAGATGAGATGAGCAGCCCTACCAGCATTTGTCATGGTGGCCTAAACATTTTTATTTGGTCTTAAATTGTAGTTCAACATTTATTTCCTGTTACTTCTGGACCATGACGGTTGGCTAGCCTTCAACGTTTAACTGAGTGGAATATGTTGAATATGTTTTACCAAAATGTTGGCTATATGTTAAGGAGTTTTCAGTAGGTTGTGACAGTGCACTGCATCATATTTGATTTAATTTATTTTGGTCTAATTTATTTTTATTTATCATATTAATAATATATGGTTTTGGAAGTGCGCTCCAACATATTTGTTGATCTTGTTTATTGGTAAAATATTATTTGTTTTAAAGTTCAATAAATGGTCAATGAATAATCGTCAAAAATAATCGCGATATCAATTATTGACCCAAATAATCGTGATTATGATTTTTGCCATAATCGCACAGCCATACACTGCAGTGCATAGGAAGGAAGTTATTTTTATATATTTACAAGAACTCTGATGAATCTATATGGCTTTGAAATAACCACAGGAATTACATCAGTACCTATCCTACCAGTGAAAACAAAGGCCAAATAATGTATACAGATTCTGGTAATGTTATTAAAAAATATACCATTTTGTTAGATTTGAAAGTGAACAATGATCTATGAACTATTTGAGATTTGAAAATGTCCATAATTTAGTTGTTGAACTATGAAGCATTTAGTAAAAAATGTAATGTTCATGAAAATCTTAAAACTCTTCACGGACCCTCTGCAGAGAGGCCCCATGTTGAGAATCACTGGATTGCACAACTCAAGAGAGTTTCAAGAGTTTGTCTTATTGATCTCCATTACATACCAAAGGAGAATGGAAACCAATTGCTTCTTGTGAGGATTAGAAACATCCACAGATCCAACAAAAAGAGAGCAGCAGGGTTTGCAGAAATGTTAGTTGTCTATGCTATGAAAGTAAGTTCAAGTGGCATGGCTACAAATGCAAAACAATGCTAATCCTATATTTAAAAAATAAAATAAAACACTTTAACTGAGAAGGCCACTAGTGCGTAATATAATGTAAAAAGCAATGTATTTCAAACTATGTTTTTATTACAGGATTCAGTTAGAAACCTTAAAGGCACAATTATGTGGTCCAGAAAGTGAAATGGTGTTGATACAGTACGAATCAAATTAAAACAATACTTCAAATAATAAATGTTTGATTCAACAAAAGGAGAGGGTCCTTTCAAGCAAGATTAATACATCCAATATTGAAAGCCGTTTTCAGGTTGTTATTGTCCTTCATGTGTTGAGGTGATATTGCGGAGATTTTGTTTTCAGTCTCCCATCTGTTGACATGAGGCTTAACCTTTAAACACTTGCACTTATGAATAACGTTTCTGCTCAACAAAATCAAGTAGTTTATCAACAAGTTCAAGGCTTTGTCCTTCAGAGAAGTACTCCAGCTTTAATCACATCACATTTAGAGTTTTAAAAAAAAAATGTACCACACTCACTGATCTATCTGACATCGACTTATCGAGTCTGAAGATCGGTGACAGGAGGAAGAAACACGGAAGTGTAGTTTGCACTCTAGACAGGCAAAGTGCAAGCTAGCTGTCGTTCCTGCGGCTCTGTGTGTCTCCCTAACGTTATAGCAAAATGCCTGAAATACAGACAAGAAGGTAAGAGTACTAAATATTGTAGGATATCATTTTGACACGTTAAGTGACCCCTCACTTATTGAGGTCACCTTTGTTGTCCTCGGTTAACATCATAGGAATTAGCTATGAAGTCAATGAACTCTAGCACTGTGATGTATTACTGCATAGCTAGCCGTTGGTTACAAAGTACCTAGCATATAAGCTAACGATGTAACCTTTTTTTAAATCACGTAAAACTGTGCGTACATTCTCGGAAATATACTGATATTATATCCTCCTCGATAGCAGTTTGTGGAATGAAAGCACAGTGACAGTCGGGTTTCGGCTACTTTGTTGTCCGGTGATAGCTTCTCCTCAGCAAGCTAACAGGTGCTAACATAGTGTCATCCTGGGTTAGCAGCAGTTCTCCTTATACATCCATGGCTAGCAGGATGTGGCTGTTTTGTGGAGGCGACATTATTAATGCTCCGTAATCCATTTTGTGAAAGTGATAATTGACTGGACTTGTGTGTCACCTCAGAGTTGATGACATGATATAACACCTCATAATTTGACATTGAAAAAGGTGAACACACACTGAGATCCCTGCAATAAATATACCAGATTGGGTACAAATATAATAATAACACTAAACATAATTACACACTTTATTTATATAATATATAATAGAGCACCTTTCCAAACAAAAGTAACGTTAATGTAAACTGAAAAGGTTGAGTAAACACAGCGAATTAAATGAACTACAAACTAGGAACTTAAACAGAGAGAGTTAAAGAAAATTAAATGATAGCACAGTGATAACATTACATAAAAACTATTATAAAAATGTGTTTTTAAAGTGATTCAAAGACTAGACACAGTTATTAAGAATACAAGACTGTATTAAAAAATATCAGTGAACATTTGTTGTCTTCCTCAACCTTATTTCTCTACCGTTGTTTCATCACTTTCTTTTGTTGCTAACCCTATGACTTTCTTTCCTTTTGTCTCTGTCAAGGATTCAAGCCATTTACACCAGTGCCAGTGACGGACTGGAGGGCTTCAAGGCACATGTGGTGTTCCAGGAAATCAACAAGAAGCTCCAGGAGGTAAAATAGGAGACAATGTTGTTAGTTGTGGCAGACTTGTGTGGCTTTATATTTGTATCCCTTGGTATGTGTTCTCCGACACTCTCTAGGTTTGCTTTAATTTGTTGCCCACCACATATACATTGCACCAAGTCATATACATTGTTTCCAGCTCTGCGCCTTATGTCTATTTTGGAGACACAAGCAGACACAAATTCAAGGTTATTTTGACTCAATGCTTTTCTTTCAAGAGTCTTTGTTTTTAGGCAGTTGACTTTCTGCAACCTCAATCATACAAGAATCATCGTGAGTCCTATGGCGGTGCTATTTCTGTAATAAAGTGTCATCATCAATGAGGAAAAGGCAACCTGAGAGCTGAATGGATTTTAGTTTAGAGTTTAATATCTCAGGCTAATGATCAGACACATTTTTTAGATGCAGTGCAAATACATGTGGTGAGAATATGTTGTTGCATTTTGTATTCCCATAGGTCAATGTTGGAAAGTGGATTTTTCGGATTCTCAGTTCTTTAGGCAGATTTTGGGTCATATCCCTACCTTTTATTATGTGATACATATTCAGCTGTTAAGTATCCTAAATATACACAATATTTGTTCAGCTTAAAACACATCATCTGTGTAGACTGCTGATTTAAAGATCCCCTGTCTTGTTACAAATGCCTGTCTGTTCACTCTCTTTTATAAGGAAGGGGAGCAGTTTGTGAAGAAGATCGGGGGGGTGTTTGCCTTCAAGGTAAAAGACGGCCCCAATGGTCAGGAGGCCGTTTGGTATGTGGACGTGAAGAACGGCAGAGGCTGCGTCCACAACGACACAGGTAGGAAAACACTATCAGGGCTCTCTGACGTTTTTAAATACCATTTTCTTAATGTCTTTCATTTTTGTAAAGCACTTTGAATTGCCTTATGTTGAAAGGTGCTATATAAATAAACTTGCCTTGCCTTGCCCTGCCTTGACACTGACATGTAATCATGTTAATATTCAACAATAGGTGGAATTCCAGTCTAAAGTTCAAGGTCGTGTGTGTGTGTGTGTGTGTGTGTGTGTGTGTGTGTGTGTGTGTGTGTGTGTGTGTGTGTGTGTGTGTGTGTGTGTGTGTGTGTGTGTGTGTGTGTGTGTGTGTGTGTGTGTGTGTGTGTGTGTGTGTGTGTGTTTTAACTTTTACATGTGTTTCTGCCTGCAGCTAAGAAAGCAGATTGCACCATCTCCATGTCAGACACAGACCTGTTGTCCCTTATGACGGGGAAGATGAACCCTCAGACTGTGAGTATTGAGTAAACTCTTTTGTATATAGTATTGATCGTTCAGATTATCAGATAAGGCACACACTTGTACAATTTATTTTTTGTATTATCACGTCAGTATTTCATTTATTAAAGGGGCCCTATTAGGATTTTTGGGGTTTTGACTGTTTTTAAATCACCCAAATCTGTGATTCACCTTTTCAGTCAACACACAACACACAACACACACACACACACACACACACACACACACACACACACACACACACACACACACACACACACACACACACACACACACACACACACACACACACACAGCAGAGATTGCTGCTATCTCTCTTAAGGAGGGGCAGCTTGGGCGCATTGTTGTTGCCAGCTTATGACCGAGCACAAGCTGACATGAGATAGTTTATTGTTCAGGGACATCTAGAAGCCCTTCTTTTCTCTGGAACGTAGGTTCCCTGGCGCACATTATTTTCTATGGACGACAGCTCTAGTTGGATTCAGGGTCCATATTAGTTTAGTCTCGCTGATAAAGAATGTTGGTTATTACACTCCGAACTAGTTAAAACCTCGAGCTACAGAAGAGTTCTTCAGAATTGATTGTGGCATCTCAACCGTGTGGTCAGTCCGTGGCCCGTGACATGTCTTGTGAATTCTCCGACCGAAGCTCCAAATACACCGTCAGTGTTTGCCATCAAAGCTCCAGCTCTCCCCGTGTCTCCTTTGAATCGGTGACTCCTCCTGCATTGCTACACATAAGTTTCCCCCACACTGCCCTTTTTGGGATTTATTGACCTCATTAACAGAAAATTAAGGAAAATTACACCTTATTTTTCAGTAAAAAAATGATGGCCTATCATGCTTTTGGGGTTTTCCCTTTCCTTTTATATAGGTTTTTTCTGCATATAAATGGTCTGCAATGGCTGAAATCCCTGCGTTTTCTCCAGAGGGAGTTTCTCTCCCACACACTCTGCCTGAAACGCCTCCATTGGAATCGTTTATTTACTTCAGTAACATAGTGATATTGCAATGAAACTCGGTCCTTCCCATTGTACGTGATAGGCTAAAGGGCGGGACATCTCTAAGCGGTTGACCAATCACAACAGAGCCGAACAGCTAACCAATCAGAGCAGACTGGGCTCTGGTTTCAGACAGAGGGTGAAAAGAGACTTTGTACATCTGCAGCCTAATTTCTAACATTCAGTATTGATTATTAACCAAGATGTAAAGAGGTCTTTATATATCCATCTATACTCTCATGTGCACAGTTTTGTGCACAGTTTTCCATTTACAAATTAACTTTATTAGAAAACATACTATCTTCTACAGATAAACTAAATACATTTACCTCAACTTAACCTATTTACTCAACAAAAGAGATGAAGGAAGAGTTTTATTTTATACAACAATATAAAAACTCAATTGCTATTGACTCCTGACGTTTATATTATTTTATATTACATCAGTATATTATTAGTGTTTGGAGTAATTGAGCTGTGTGCAGACTTTTTTCCTGCATTGCATAACATGTGAAACAGTTTGCCAGTTGGATGTAGTTCTGTCAGGACATTCTGCTAGCGCCTTGGTGAAATTAAGAGGAAACACTGAGCTGTGTCATTATTGGCTGATTGTGCAAATTCACTGCCAGAGAACTTTGTAGGCGAATAGACCTGACAATTTAATGACAGAGTTTTATTTCATGCCTAACTTCAAAGTAGGATTTAAAGAGAACAAATAGCAGATGTTTCCGCATCAAAAGTTCTCTTACATGTTAGTAGAAACGGTAGTCCTTAAAGGAAAAGCCTGTCCGCAAATCCCATGAAAAACCAACAGCAATAATGAATTTAATTAAAGAGGAAATGGTATGCTAATTTTCAGGTTCATATTTGTATTGTGTGTCTCTACTGGGTCATGTCTCCGTGCTTTAATGATCAGAAAGCTCTTAATTTTTCTCACACTGCCTGTGCTGCAGCACCTCTTTTCACCCTCTGTCTGAAACCAGAGCCCAGTCTGCTCTGATTGGTTAGCTGGCCGGCTCTGTTGTGATTGGTCAACTGCTTTGAAATGTCCCGCCTCTTAGGTGGAATTCCAGCCTAAGATGTACAATGTGTTGGTGCGCTAGCCAATAGAAGCGCAATCGTTACATAGTGATGTCACTATGTACCAGAAGGAAACAAATCAAATTGGGACATTTAAGGAGGGGAATGTATGGGATAGAAACTCCCTCTGGAGGGAACTTTGGGATTTTAGCCTTTTCAGACCATTGGTTGAGAGCCAGAAATGGTAGGGGAAGTTGGAAGGTGTTGAGAGTCCAAACTACGGCCCCGGGCCAAATTGTACTTCTTGAATATATATATGTATATACGTGTTAATAAGCACACATTTTCTAACAAATCAAACAAAGAAAAAAATAGGTTACATCACAGCTCTCCTTAGGGTTTCATTTATTTAGTTGGTAGCTCATTCCTTAAAACAGAAGCTTCAGATTGCTTATAATAAGAGGAAATATGAAATATATGTTATGTAAATAAATTATTGAGCTTTTTTCTTATCAACTTTTTATTTTTATTTTTAAATGTAGCCTTTATTTATACAGGTGTAAAATCTCATTGAGACACAAGGTCTCATTTTCAAGAGAGACCTGTTCAGTGGTAACACTACCACACAAAGTTACAGACAGACAGGACACTAAACCAGGCCCGGTTCTACGGGGGTGCATAAGGGTGCATTGCACCCTCAATTGAGTCGTTATGCACCCTCATTTGAAAAATTAAAAGTGAAAAAAAGAATTAAAAGTGAAAAAAATTGTTTTCATTAAAAGTGAAAAATATTACATATATAATAATAATAATGGTAGTAATAATAATAATAATAATAATATAGTTGAAATAAAATAAATTGTAATTGTGGTTAAATAACATTGTCTGCTGCATTTATTTGGTCAATTTAAACGGTAAATAACCTTATTATGTCAGGTGCGCGTGACCTGTGCCCCTGCGCGTTCGTCATCTGCAAGGTGCTTACACAGCAGTCAATGATGGAACTCAGAAAATGGTTAAAACAACCAGCCTTTATCGCCAGCAGAAACACTGCATCTACTGCAGGTAATAACAGTTCAGATCATGGGGACATTACTTTACCCGCGGCCACTGTCGTGGACACTAACGTCCTCCCGCTCGACTCGCCGGCTTTGCCCGCCTCGCCCACGGAGGCCGTCTAAAATTAGTTTAAAATCCGTGATGGGTATCAAACTGGTCAGCTTAAGTTCCTGCTGAAGTGTGTTCCAGGTCGAGGGGGCAGAGTATGATATGGCTTTTTTCCCAAGCACCTTGCGTACTGAGGGGACGGACAGAGTGATGTAATTTTTAGATCGTAGTCTATAGCTGTACTGTTTGTGTGATATGTAAGTGGATATGTAGAGGGGCAGCAGTCCAAGCATAGCGGTATAGATGAGTTTGTACCAGTGCAGTGATCTGCGCATTGATAATGATGTCCAGTTGACTAAAGAGTACAGTGTGCAATGGTGTGTGAGGGGTTTACAGTTGGTTATGAACCTCAGAGCCCCATGGTAGACAGCGTCCAGCAGATGAAGGGAGTGAGCTGAGGCGTTCATGTACACAACATCCCCGTAGTCCAAGAGCGGCACAAATGTGGCAGCTACAAGCCGTTTCCTCGCACTTGTGGAGAAGCAGGCCTTATTTCTAAAAAAGGATCCCAGTTTTAATTTCAATTTCCTTAAAGGTAGGGTAGGTAATTCACTTCAGAAACACTTTTTGTTATATTCCATGGAATGCTCTTCACATCCCAGCAATGAATACATTAAAGGCTTTGACAATAAATACACACAAATATTTCATCTGTGGAAGCCGTGGCGCTGTAAAAAGCACGACCAATCATCTGAGCCGGCCCGGCTAAAATAACTGGATGGCCTTATATAACTTAACTTATCTCGTGCCCTCATTGGTCATGTGCGCGTTGGTGTGTGTTGGAGGAGGGGCTCTGTAAGGAAGTCTGAAGGAAGGGGCAGATTTTTTTCGGCTGCGTACTTTCAAATTCTAGCGCACTCGAGATGGTTTCTCCATTCTTACCTACCCTACCTTTAAGAGATTGTCAATATGTGGTTTGAAAGCAGAGATTTTCATTTATAGTGATGCCTAAGTATCTGTAGGTTTTAACAGCTTCAATGGGGTTATGCTGTGCAGACATGATGCAGGGAAGAACAGTTGGTAACTTTTTCTTATTGGAAAACAACATGACTTTTGTCTTATCTGAATTTAACACCAACCTAAGGTGGAACAGATGTGACTGAAAAGTGTCAAAAGCAGACTGCAGACGTTCAAATGTGGCAACAGTGCTAGCACAACAGTACACAACAGTATCATCTGCATATAGATGTACAGAGGCATCCATACTTTGACCCACATCATTTATATAAATAGTAAAAAGGGTCGGTCCCAAGACCGAACCTTGAGGACCGCCTCTGGGCACATTAAGAAAGCTTGAGGAGAGACCGCTGAATTTTACACATTGCTTGCGATTTGAAAGATAGTTTGCAAACCAATCAACAGCCAGACAGGTCAGACAGGCCTATATGAGATAACTTCTGGCATAGAATGCTATGGTCCACAGTATCAAATGCCTTGGATAAGTCTATAAAAAGGGCAGCACAGTAGCTCTTTGCGTCCAAGCCTTCAACAATGTAATTCACTACTTTTCAAACTTAGATTTGTTAGAAAATGTGGGCTTATTAACACATATATGTTTAAGAAGTGCAATATAAGACATGCACAAGTTTAATTTGTGGGCCATATTTCAATTGGCGCATTCACACCGGAGTACTTTTCCCCGTACTTTTCCCGCTTAGTTCCGTTAGTACCCCTTATGTTGCGTTCACACCAAAAAGAGTACTTAGTTCGGAGAACTTTTACCCCCATTTTTAGTGCCTGCTAGAGAGGTGGTACTCTCCTGGGGAGAAAAAAGTACAATTTCGATTAGCTGGGCGAATTGCAAACCACACCCCGTAAAACTCTGAAAAGTTTTGTGCAGCCGCCATTGTATTTGCTGGCATTAGTATTATTAGCATTAGCCCCACGCACCAACGGAGAGAGAATAACTTATGGCAACACAAAAAAAACATGGGAGCGGTGGAGTGATGAGGAGGTATCGGCGTTCTGGCGATTTACTCGGAAGGCTTCAGTAACAGCTGCTGGGAGTCCCAGGGGGGGAAAAAACGCTGACGGGATGCTGAATGTGATTGGACCAATGCGTTGACAGACACACACAGACAGTGGAACAGTCGGACATACAGAGCGCTGTTTGCAGTGGACATAGCGGAGAATTTTGACTCGTTGCGTTGTGGCGATGTCTCGCAGATAACACAGATAATACAGATCATACATATGAAAAGTATAATTTGCTCAGAGTCCAGAGACAGTTGTGGTTCGGTCCGGATCCGGACCGGAGTCCGGACTTTGAGGATTCCTGCCTTAAGTGGTCTTTCTGGTGTCTGCATTTTTGCTACTCTGTATTATAGACTTATTTTCAAAATAGCAGTAAAAGCACACCTTTGCTAGAATGTATGTGATATGCATTAACACCATCAAAGTAACTGAACATTGATCAATGTTCCTATGAGGGGCAAGGGTTAGTATTTCTCTGCTCACTCGGAGTGTTCAATTGCAGTGGTGTACATTTACTCAATTACAGTACAATTTTGAGGTACTTTACTTGAGTATTTCCATTTTATGTTACTTTGAACTTCTACTCTGCTACAATTCAGAGGTAAATATTGTACTTTTACTCCACTACATTTCTCTAGTACCTTTAGTTACTTTGCAGATTAATGATAAACAATATGATCAAATCTAATACGACATTAGTAACATCTGGAGTAACATTCAAAAGCTACCAAGCAGTATATTAAGTAAATAAAATTAGTTCCACCTTATATATTATAAATATAAATACATCAATAATTATAATCAAAACATATAATATATATGATTGTGAAATGGGCCATTCTGCATAATGAGTACTCTAATGGCGCATTTCCACTACATGGCCTCGCTCGGTATGGCTAGGCCTCGTTAGGCCTTGTTAGGACTGGCTCACTTTATGGCGCATTCCCATTACAGTTTAGTAGCTGGGGCAGTATGGGCAGTATCTATAGTAAGTATAGTGTAGGCGGGAGCCGTGACGTCATCTTCAATGAGAGCCCCAGAAAAACAACACAGCCGTTAGCTGTCAGCCCTCAGAGCTCACAGCTCTTCATATCTGTTCAGAAACTTGACAAAAGTTAAACAAGTACAAACCACAGACTGTCTGTGTCATGGCGAATACAGTCGCTGGTTTATTTATGTCTGTATAGGCCGTTGTTGTGAGTGTGGACGGTCGGAGCATATACTGCGTTAGCTTAGCCAATCTCCATTTAGAAAACACGCATTTTAAAAGGTTTTCGCCTGCAGACTTGTCAAAGCATTAATTCATGGTTTTTACTAACCGGTATCAGTTTGTTGTTACTTCGGCATCATTTTGAAACGTGTATTACAATTAAATCACGGTCAAATGTGTTCATCTTGTTGTAGTTGTAGCTCCCTTGGCAGCGATTCTCTCTATAGTTTAGCATGCTCAGCCCGACTCAGCCTGGTTGTTGGCCTGGAAAGAACCTCGATTTTATGGGGCCAGAAAAACTGTGAAATAGTACTACGCCAAGTGGAAACGCAACCAAAAACGGCCCCGCACGGCTCGGCACGCTTAAAGCGAGCTCCGCGCTGTAGTGGAAATGCGCCATAAGTATATTCAGATTCTAATACTTTTGTACTTTTACTTGAGTAACATTTTGATTGCAGGGCTTTTACTTGTAACAGAGTATTCCCACACTGTGATACTTCTACTTTTACTGAAGTACATGATCTGTATACTTCTCCCACCTCTGTCAAATTGTTTCCTCCGTCACTCCACTCCACAAACACTCCCTCCTCTGACTCTGTGCCACGCACTCCTGACATTTCATAAGCTGTTGTTGCCATTGCCCCACTTTCCCTGGGTGAAGTTAATCTCTCACGGTAACTCGTGAATCTAGCAGCATGTAGTTCTCTCCCGCACAGGCCGAACAGCACTCCTGATTCAGATTTGTGACGTTTTTCCCCCCTTCTCTAATTCACAGGCGTTTTTCCAGGGCAAGCTGAAGATCACAGGGAACATGGGCATGGCCATGAAGCTCCAGAGCCTGCAGCTGCAGCCAGCCAAAGCCAAACTGTAGAGGAGAGCCGCGTCACCACACCTCTGATCACTGAGTTAACCCACGAAGAATTTAACAGCAAGTCTGACGCGTTTCAGATCGATGTTAAAGGTCCGTAAAGCTTCTCATCACAGGGCAGAACCACTTTCCCTTCTAGTGACCTCCCTGACCGAGCGGGGGATTAGCCAGCAGCCCTGCCAATATAACTGGAGCGTAAGATAGATGGACAGATAATTCATTCTCTAATAATGTCCCTCTCATGTAATTCAATACACCAGAGTAGAGACAGGTGCACTTGTATAGATACTAATTCTGTTTATGTCCAGTTTTTAATAACATCGATTTCTGCCGCTAATTAAATCTACCTTTGAGTGTATTATGTCTGGAAATTATTTGAGTAGATGTAATTTTCCTCAATCATGACCACAACAGTCTAAGTGCTTCCTCGTCTCGAACTTGCAGTTTGCCCTTAAAGTTTTTAGCCAACAAACAGAAATGTTTTTCATCGTGGCCACCCAAACTTTTAACAGAGGGGCTTGTCATTTTCTGTTGTACTATCATTAATGTATGGAAAATATTTCTAATAAACACATTTGCCTTTGCTGCAACATCCATTTGGGTGGTCTGTTTTTGTAAGCCAGTATTGTATTTAGCATAAACCCTTCCCATTGCTTTATAACTACCACCAAGAAGGATATGTGTTCTGTTGTCAGCAGGATTACAGGAAAACCAGGGGGATTTTGGACATCCATAAGTTCCATCTTCTTTTTCTTTATATATATAACAACTGCACGTCTGTCTGTCCTGGGAGAGGCGTCCCTACGGTGGCCGACATGTGCAACCTTGCTACATTAGGAGAGACACGCTGCAGTTGGAACGCTGGAAAAAAAAAAAAGCTGCAAAAAGCTGAAACCACAACAGAAACAGGGACACAACAAAGTGACGCACACAGCTGGACCGGAACGCTTGTTGACGTTCAGGGATTATAAAGTTGGCCAACTGTCCCTGGAAATGTACCTAAAATGTACGTTTTATTGGCTCATTTTAACAATGAAATGCCATGATTCCTGCTGTTTATTATTATAGATCTATTGTAAGCTTGCTAGATAGCTAAAGAAGCTAATCCAAATATACTGACAAAACACTTACAATTATGAAACAGGCTTACAGTGACAGTTTGTCAACTTTTTGTAGTTTCAGCATTTCGTTTATGCTGCCTTTTTGCTTTGCTGAATATGTTTTGTCAAGTTGGTGAACGTTTTTCTAAATGCTGCGCATGTGTTGTCAAATCGGTGGAGGTTTCAGCACATTCATGTTTTTTGATTTGCAGCGCTTTGGCCTCATGGAGATGTTTGCCACCGTTGTGGCCACTGCAGATCCCTTCTCTGATGCTTATCCAGGGTTTCTAACAGTTTTTTCCCTGTTTTTATTTGGCAGTTTTTCCTTGGCTAAAGACAGAAGGTGACATATGCTGTACTCGGTAAAGCCTCCTAAGAGAAATGTGAAATTGGGCTATATTACATTACATTACATGTTACTTGTTAGACGCTTTTATCCAAAGCGACTTACATACTCAATACTGTGGGCAATCCCCACAGGAGCAATTTGGGGTGAAGTGTCTTGCCCAGGGACACAACGACATGCTGACTGCAGTGGGGTTTGAACCTGTGACCTCCTGATCCGAATACCAACTCACAACCCACTGCACCACACGCCTCCCCTCCTATATAAATGTATATAAAAAAAACGGATTTGATTTGACAATTACTAGCTTGCTCGGGAAAGTTAGTGGAAAGGTGAAGCAAGGGCCACTGGAGCGGATCCAAATCTTGGACTGTAGGGCGGATCAGTGGTGGAAATAGTATTCAGATCCTTTATTTAAAGGTCTCCTATTATACTATTTTCAGGCATATATTATAGGTCTCGGATATATAAAAAAACATGTCTATGAAATGTTTTGCTCAAAATACCAAACAGATCACCCATTCTAGTCATGCCTCATACCCCTCTATTGCAGCCCTGTTAGAGAAGTGCAGATTCTGGGTCCGTAGCTTTAAAAAAACAACGCGAAAAACGAGAGCCGAGGCGAGAGCTCATGCAGGAGAATTCTACCCAGATACTCAGCTAAATGCTGCCGTGATTAAACGCCGTATTATGTTCCAAACCACATCAAGGATTATTTCTGAAACAGTATGGAGCACAAATGCTTTTTCTGTCATGGGTTTACTCCAAGGTGAGTACCTTTTTATTTCCTGCTTCTTTTCACATACTCTCTCCAGTACATTGTTAGCTCTGAATGTTAGCGATGCTTGCTAATGTAAACATAGACCATGTTACTTCCAAAATCAACACATTCTCACTCCCAACTCGGCCTATGTTGACGTTATGTCAGGGTCCCTGTCGTCACTTTCCAACGCAAGGGGGGGGCCTTTAGCGTCGAGTTTCAACTAACAGCAAGTCCCATTGACTTGCATAGAGCTCCCTGATGGTTGGTAATAGACCAGTTGGGGTCGCGGCGAAATGCTCTCCGCAGATCTATTCTCACAGCGTGTATCAATCTTTTTCTTACTCAATATCAAGCCACACTTATTGTTTTTACTTCTTTATTTTAATTGAATAATGTAGGACTTTTGTTGCCGTCAGTTTTGGGGAGAGTAGGGCTCAGAAAACTGAAATCTGTATTGTTTCATCGTTTTTTCCTTCTAATTTTGTATTATTTTCTAAACCACACACTGTTATTTACTCAACAACAGTGTTGGGTGTTGGGTGTAACGTAACAACTTTTTCCGGGTAAAAAGTAGTGTAACGCTCTACTACGGAACATTTGGTAACGTAGTTTCTTCTTCAATTCGCCGCAACGTTACTTTTCCCAGGGACGAGTGACAGTGACACTGCCTACTCAGCTGCGTGCTTACGCATTAGGCACGAGCTCTCATTCCACACTGTACGTGATAGAGGCTGGCCGCTGGTGGTGGCATGAAGACTGAAGAGCAGTGATGGCAAGCGAGAAGCAGGCGCAGCCAACGCTAACATTCGAGGGATGGAGGTATTCCCATTACTTCAAACTTGTTGAAACTAAGGGGAAAAATGTGAGTGTAAGGTGTACGTTGTGCCCTGGCCAGAAACTTTTGTCCACTGCCGTTAACTCAACTGCCAACCTCACCAAGCATTTGAAAGGAAAACATGCTAGCATGAAGCTAGTAGCTCAAGATCCCCGGGGAAATGATATTTCGAGTCAAAGCCCAAAGCAGCTAAAACTTCAGTTTCTCCTATCTAAACAAGAGTTGGACAAACTTGTAGCTTCGTTCATCGTCGAAGAAATGTTGCCCATCAATACTGTTGAATCTCCCACTTTCAGAAAGATATTTAGCAATATACCGATAACAGGAGACAGGCGCCCATGGTCAGATCGTAAAACGTTCACTGGCTATCTGGATGAATGCTATCTGAAAATGGAGAGTGAATTAAAGAAAACGTTTGAGAGTTTGCCGTATCTGTCAACCACTGCGGATATATGGAGAAGTCATAACAGAAGCTTTTTGGGAATCACTGTGCACTGGATCAATCCATGCAACTTTAAACGTGAGAAAGCTGCCATCGCATGCAAAAGAATAAAGGGGAGGCATACATATGATGTTATAGGCTTTGAAATGGAACAGATTCACTCAGCATTTGGCCTTTCACATAGGATCACCGCCACCGTTACAGACAACGGGTCTAATTTTGTTAAAGCTTTCAAGATGTATGCACCCCCTGAGCCTAACGAGGAGGAGGATAACGACGAGCAAGGTGTAGTTTTCACAGATGTGGAAGAGTTGCTTGGGACCACAGAAGGACAGTTTTCTCTTGAAATGATTGTGCCTACATCAACAAGGTGGAATTCCTTCCACGATGCCCTGTCCCGCATCAGTGACATCCCGGCCCAAGATTTGAATACGCTTTGTACTAGACTGGACATCAGAGCCCCGACAGAGCGCGAACATCTATTCCTAAAGGAATACTGCAGTGTTTTGAAACCCCTGACAGTAGCACTGGATATATTGCAAGGGGAAGACAACTGCTACTATGGTAGTCTTCTACCAACCCTGGAGACCCTGATGTCCAGGACACTGGCTCTCCAAAATGGACTGTCGAGGATGACAGCAAACCTACCGGGTGTAATTACAGGTAAGCCGATTCTTAATAGCCTATCTGAAAGTTAGTAGCCTAGGCATATACATCATGTATGTATATGCCTATCCATTAACGGACATTTCTTAATAAATATTCTTAAAATAAATGCATTATGCCTCCCCTGATAGAGCTCTAGTGAGTCGTGTGTCTGAAAACTAGGCTTATTTCTTCTATATAATTTTGTCCTAGGCTATCAAGACGCGATTCGCACCGGTGTTGGAGAGCAGTGAAGCTTTATTGGCTGCCTTGACGTTGCCGAAATTTAAAGTTCGATGGATAGGGGGAGCGGAGCGGCAAGAAACAGACTCTCAGATAAACGTTTTGAAAGACTGCTCCTGATGAGGTATAATCAGACCCGGTGTTGCAGTATAACTTGAGTCATGACAACTGGCGATATTCTATTATTTTCGTCATAGGAATCCGGGGCGTGTACATTGAGGACCCATTGTTGACTTACCATGTCGATCGCCTCGTTTGTCGTTTACGTTCATCTTTTGCTATATCTGCCTTCCTAAGATCACTTTGATGCACATTCAGTACTCGTATGTGAGGTTGTGGGTCAGAGGTGGATATCGTGACGCTTACAGGGAGGTATCGAACATTACAAAGTAGGTGACTGTGTGGATGCCTGTTCAAAATATTGCAAACTTGAATAAATCATTTAAATTATATATTTGTGTCCGACTTTCATTTGTACATCGTTCTTAATGTGATCTATAGTAGCTTTGATAGCTGTCCATACCTTCAGACAGCCTAAAAGTAAAACACAAGTTGTTTATTCACAGCCCGAATGCTCATCGACATGACTGGATCACTCATGACAAGTTGTGATCAGCTCCGATTAAATTGTGATATCAATGCTGTACCTATTCTCCAGGGAGCACGTTTTTTTAATGAAATACCTGTATCCCTCTCATCACAACAAGACTCTACACTGTGCAGGAAAAACAATTACATAGGCTACATGAAAATAACCTTGATGCATGGGAATGAAACACACAAACTATCTTCCGTGGCTATACTGATATGTCACAGTAACGGTCAAACCACAGAAACGTAAGTCCAGCGGGGCACAAGTTGAATACATATAAAACATTTGTACATCGTTCTTAATGTGATATATAGTAGCTTTGATAGCTGTCGATACCTTCAGACAGCCTAAAAGTAAAACACAAGTTGTTTATTCACAGCCCGAAAGCAGAATCGAGATGACTGGATCATCTGCAGTGTTGGGCAAGTTACTTCCAAAATGTAATACAGTACATTACTTATTACTGTCTTTTTTAAGTAATAGGCTACGTTACATTACAATATTACTGTCTCTGAAATGTAATGACTTACACTACTTTTACATTAGCCTACTTTTGAGTTACTTTACCAAAATAACCTTAAAAGAATGGCTAAATATTTTAAATGCTAAAATGTAGTTTAGTGCAGCTCATTATACATCCAGTGAAGGACAATGTGGTATAGCATAACAACTGTGTAGGCCATTAAGGCTACTCACAACTTTTATTACACGGCTTAGTTGAATACTCGATTCTGATTCATTGAACATGTGACACGTTGTTAATACAGCAGTACAGACCACTGTCGATGACTACAATGAAGGTTGCTAAGGAGGATCAAGAAAGAGAAAGCAAAAGAGGTTAAAAGACGGAGCGCTGAACGCCTGAACGTCAGATAAATCACCAGAAGAAGGCAGAGAGGAAGTAAACAATAACAGGAACACGGAATGGGCTCCGTTTGTTTAGTATGGCCGTGTAATAAGCGGGATATTTGTGCAGCGAGGCGGTCATGGGGAAAAAAACATCCGACAGCCTGGATCTTGATGAGCCTGAAGGGTAAACACCAGGTTTACTAATCTACCCGCACAATTTTTCTCTGGTGTCAGCAAGCCATCGATATCAAGACATTTTGAAGTTATTATTTTTCTGTTGGATTTACATGAGGCATGTTTTATTTTGAGACACATGAGCCATTTTGAGGTTTTCATCATGTTGTTCCTAAGGAGCCTATTGATATGATTTGTACTAGCTTTGTACCTATTTTGGGGCTAGCCTGTTTAATGATTATGATTTTATATTGTTATTGTTTGATATTATTGTTTAGTGGTGGTGTTGATGCCTATAGCCCTATGCTATAGCCCAATGTTTTGTTAAGTGCTCTGTGGCACAAAATAAGTATCTGTTATGTCCTCCATAGTAGAACTTTATGTAAGCCTACACATTTAGGAACAGAGATGGGGTTCTGCCCAAAGTCGAGCAACATAAAAGTAACGTAAAAGTAACGAGTAACGTAAAAAGTTACTTTCCTTGGAGGGTAACTAAGTAAAGTAAGGTATTACTTTTTTAAAGAAGTAACGAGTAACGAGCAAACACTACTTTTTAAAAGTAACTTCCCCAACACTGGTCAGGACCGAGTTCGGAGCAGCTCATTCGAACACAGGAAGCTGTATTTTCCAAATAAGAGTTAATTTTAATATTATGTTTAATAATATATGTTTTATTAACTAGACCTCTGGGACATGTTAAGACCATATTTTCTGTCGGTTTGGTGTTACAAATACAAAAACAATATATGTGTGGATAACAAAATACATCCATCATAAACTAAACTGGAAACAGCAGTATATTTTATTGTGTTAACTAGGAATGCCAGTGATTATTCGATTATTCGAATATTCGTTACAGTCTCCATAATCGAATATTATTTTAAAAATCGATTTTATTTATATATTTTTTTATTATTATTTATGTTTTTTTTTTTTTTCTGGCTTAGTTTCAACCAAAATATAGACTAATGCTAATAATAGTAATAGTATTAATAATTGTAAATGGCCATTGGTCACACCACCAGTTTGTTTTACTGTAAACTTAACTTAATTATTATTCGCCAGGGCTGCCGAATAATCGATTTTGATCATGGTCAGTTTCTGGCAACCCTAGTGTTAACACTGTAAACTTGACAGTTTTTTTTAACCCGCCTAGTTTAAAGCACGTTATTGCATTTTTTTGTTGATACGTTATATTTGATGAAAACATAAAAATATTAAGAGTACATACAAATTAGGGGGAAAGTAGAAGGTCAATGATAGAAAGAATAGAACATATCAATAAGATACTGTAAATGATCTCTACAATAAAACAGTTTAGTGCAGGACGTCCAAAGATATTAATAGGAGGATGTGCAAAACAGACAAACTAATAAGGCTTTATTTAAACATTAAAGAATACTTTAGGTTAAGGTCTTCTTTTGAATAAGAAAAAAGCATTGGGGGTATCAACAGATAAATATTAAGCCTGACAAAGTACTTAACGTCTAATATATTGCATAATTTGTTTTGGGACTTGACAATCAACTTTCCTGCAATGTTAACTATGTTGAAGCACTTATTTTAACTGATATTATACATATTAATTATACTCTTATAAGATGTATGTAGATAGTATAAGAAATGTGCAGAATATGACAGTTTAATGGTGGAGGTACACACATATTCACTGTTGAGGAACCTGCGACCCAAATTTTTCATCTCCGACCTTGTCAGGTATTGAACATTCAATAAATAAAGAACACAGAAATATTAAATATAAAACACAGAATTTGTGTGATTATACTAAATGATTTAAAAACATTTCAAAGTGCTGTTCGACGCTCGGCGTAACCCTCGGCGCACTGCCATTCAAACATCCAATCACAGAGCTTGAGGACTAATCGCGGGGTTTGTCAAGCAAAGCGGAAAGAATACTTACTTCCGGGTGTAAAATTCTCTAAAGCAAATGAGCTGCTCCGACCCTCGGTCCTGACGGACTCCAACTTGTGTTTATTAATCAAACAAATAAACACAAGGATAATTGTGTCTTATTGTTGAGTAAATAACAGTGTGTGGTTTAGAAAATAATACTAAATTAGAAGGAAAAAACGATGAAACAATACAGATTTCAGTTTTCTGAGCCCCTACTCTCCCCATAACTGACGGCAACAAAAGTCCTACATTATTTAATTAAAATAAAGAAGTAAAAACAATAAGTGTGGCTTGATATTGAGTTAGAAAAAGGTTGATAAACGCTGTGAGAATGGATCTGCGGAGACCAACTTGTCTATTAAACGTTCAGGGAGCTCTATGCAAGTCCATGGGACTCCCTGGTAGTTGAAACTCAACGCTAAAAGGCCCCCCCTTTCGTTGGAAAGTGACGACAGGGACCCTGACATAACGTCAACATAGGCCGAGTTGGGAGTGAGAATGTGTTGCCAAAACACGTTGTAGGAGCAAACACAATAGTGGTGGCTTAAAGCCCACCTCTGCTCCGCGCCGTCCTTTAGATGAGCCTGGTCAGATTTAATAAAAGGAGTTCAAAACACCGGCATAAAAGTTATAACAATAATCTGATTTTAATGGTAAAAAACACAATACGAAATACAGAGTGCCCTGAAACAGAGCACTCTGGGCTCCCCGCTCTACTGCTGTGCGATACAGATATCGGAACCAGCCAGTCAGAAACAGGGAGCATTTTGCATGAAGAAACAACAGTATATATGGACATATTTGGGGCGGAGATGTGTGTCGGCTCTTCCGTCCCATTTTACTCCTAAGGTGTTCTTACTGGTTGGATTCACTTTGGGTCGGGCCCAATACAGCGAATCAGAGTTCTGGGAAAAAGTATTTTTCTTCTGAACAGAGCGTGACAGCCTCGGAACTATACAAGGTCAGAATCACTTTTTATCTTATACCTGGGTTAACTCCTTTACTTTCCCAAGTAAGATTTCACACAACCTATTCCTTCCCAAACAATCAAACATTGTACACAGATATATTGGTATCAAACATTGTACACAGATATATTGGTGCTTGAGATTATATTGGCCCCCAGAAAGAACCTTGAAAAGAACATGTGTGTGTGTGTGTGTGTGTGTGTGAGGAGGTGTGTGTGTGTGAGGAGGTGTGTGTGTGTGGTGTGTGTGTGTGTGTGTGTGTGCTGATATCTGGGTCAGGAAGTGTATGTGTGTGTGTGTGTGCTGATGGGAGGAAGTGTATGTGTGTGTGTCAGGGTCTCTGGGTCATGGAGTGTAAGTAAGAAGGTTTATATATATATAGGATTACTTTAAAACAGTCCCAAATAATACATGTTCACTTCAATACAGTTCAAGATAATACCTGTTTAATTTAATACAGTTTAGAACAATATCGGTTTGCTTTAACGTCGGGTATTGTTTCTCATACAGCAACGTTTATTACGTAATATGGGCAGAAATATTGGATCAGCTCAGTTGTACCCCCGTTTTTAGAGATTTGGGTTGGAGGAAAAGAGAGAGGGTTTTATTTTCGGACACTTTGTGAGTTCCCTGACACACCGGGAACACATATTTATGTATTTACTGTAAGACATAAAAAATTGCATTTTGCATGATAGGAGACTGTCAGGGACCAAGCAGTAAGGCAACAGGACACAGAAGTGGTTTCAATAAACTAGGGTTTTTATTTACCCAAAAGTCCACAGAAAACATCATACAATAACTAGGCCTATAAAAGAGGTCAACAGAAAATACCTCAAAGAAACATAACAGGTGTTAACTCAACAAAACTGACCTGCTACAATGAAAAACCAAGGAACCTATATAGTGGCTTGGCCAAACCAAGTTGAACCCAAGGGATAATTAATAGTCACATCATACACAAAGGACACTGACAAAACCCAAATCCCCCCTTTGACATGGAAGCAGGTGGTTTGTCCCAATCTGTCCCAATTGGCTCCTTGCAGTATTTATGAGTCCTCAGCGCTCGGCCACGCCCTTTGCTGAACCAGGAAGTAACCTCCCCCAATGGACATGGTAACTCAAGAGACAAAGAAAGTAATTAATACAAACAAATACTTGGGTTAGCTGTGCAACAATGTTTGAAGTAATGTCAGATTACAATCAAATAAAGAGTTTACCATTTAAAGCAAATGTGTGGTGTTAATTGGCATGTTTTATTGTAGCTGCACTGAAGCAAAACTACTGAAGATGAGGATGCAGTGTAGTTGGTTTACCCCAGCGTTTCTCAAAGTGTGGGGCGTCCCCCACTGGTGGTGCGCAGAGATGTGATAGGTGGGTCGCGAATGGACGCGATGAACGGGATTTATTTATTTTTTTAATACATTTTTTGGACCTCAGGCCGGAATCTAACCTGGGTCCTCGTGGGCGGTAGTGGACTGTTACAGCCGGAGACTCGCAACGGCAGTGGACTTTCACAGCGCCGGAGCCTCGCAATGGCGGGTGTTTGCGGCGCAGCAGCGCTGTGAAAGCCCTGGCCCACCTATGTCAGAGCCAGCGGCCCACCAAAGGCGGCGGCCCACCGGGAAAAGTCCCGAAATCTCCCGATGGCCAATCCATCAATGATTTTGGTTTCAGTTGTGTGTGTGTGATCACATCACTACGGAGGAGCACACAGCCTCTGTGAGCGAGCGAGACAGAGCGAGAGAGCTAGAGAGAGCACACCTTTATCTATTTAATATAGCCTAGTTGTAAAAAATAAAGTAAGAAATCATTCCAGTGTGTGCTATAGGACAGTAAAAAAAAAAAAAAAAAAAAAGTTTAAAAGGGGAGTGATTAGTAAAATATGCATAAATAAAAAGAAAGAATGCTAACTAGGTAACATAAGATAAGAATAAGCCAGTTTAAATGATTTGTTATTGGTTGTGATCATATTCTAAAGATGTTTGGATTATTGAAAAGTATACAGCTCCCTTTCATATGAGTGTTGAGAGCTGTATCCATACATTCATGTTGTGCTCAAAGTGCACCAGATTGATGCATTTCACTTCAACATTTACAAAATCTCTTCCCGGGGGTGCATGCTCCCGGACCCCCCTAGAGGATTATCTTGCTTATCTTTCTTACAGTGCAGACGCTTTTCTGCTTGCTCCTGCCTCTGCTTACTTTTTATGCTGATTTTCCTATTCTTATTCTCTGAAAACTTCGAGCAGCGGCTCCTGGACATTAACTTATCACTGGGACAGTTCATCTTCGTAAATAGACGGAGGGTTTCAGCCATATTTCAACATTTTTACGACAACGTCAGTCTTACAGTAGCGTGGCCTAGCAACAGCTAAAGCCTGGTAGGCTACTGCATGCTATTTAGCTAGTTGGTAGCAAAATGCCTCCGTTCTCTACAGATGACTTCCAGAAACGTATACAGAAGATGGCTGTGTTGGAAATGAAAATGCAACGGTTGGAAGTTAACGTGGAAGTGAATGGACTATGTCGTGGGAATGACACCACTTTACCAGTGTTGCAAAATAATGGAGAAGGGTATGCTAACTCACAGCTAGTTAGCAGCTACAAGGATTCCAAGGAACAGGAGGGCTGTGTACCGGGTAATAAATCTACAAGTGGTAGTCCTCCCTGGAACTCTCTGGGTGCAAAGCCTAAGAATAAATAATTTCCATGGGATTTGGGAGGACGGATAACAGGCAGAGCCCAGAGCTCCGAAATCTGTGATGCAACCGGCTGGCCTGCATTGTTATCACCCAGGAAGAGCGCCTCTTCAACCCCTATTCATACTAGGAAACAGCAGTGGACAGCTGCTAAAGGGAGAATTACAAACAATCCTCCTAAACCACCAAGTGTGCCAATCCAGAACAGATACGCTCCGCTGACCGAGAACCGGAGATCTGATGACCTGGATAACCTGTCCTCTTCACACAGCAGGGTAAGGACCAATAGCTACTCCAAAAGTAAAAGGCTAGAGGGAAAGCTAACGACTGGGCCTGAAACTCTGATCGTGGGTGACTCTGCTGTAAGAGATGTAAAAGGTCTGTGTAATAAGAACAACACCAAAGTACTCTGTTTTCCCAAGGATGTGGTCTCTGACTTGGCTGAGAAGATCCTGCATATTGGGGCTGAACATCCGACTGTGAAGAATGTGGTACTGCACATTGGAACAAATGATGTTGTGAAACAACAGTCAGAAGTGCTGAAAGAAGACTTTAAATGTTTGTTGGAAACTGCCAGCTCTCTAAATGCAGAAGTGTTCATCAGTGGCCCTCTACCGCCAGTCAGAAGAGGAGTGGAGAGATTCAGCAGATTGTTTGCACTGAACACCTGGCTTTCAACTGCCTGTCCGGCCCATCTGTTCATTTTATTGACAATTTTAACTTTTTATGGGATCGCAGACATCTTTTCAAGGCAAATGGAGTTTGCCTGAACAAGTCAGGAGTGAAATTGTTTATCTCTAACATATTCAACTGCCTGCGTCATCAATCTGTTCCCTCTGCCAAGGACAAGCGGCAAGAGGAATCAAAACAGGAGAAAGACACAACACATCACGCAGAAAACCCTGAAGAATTATCACTGCACCCGCCTGAGGAATGTTCTGATTATGGGAGACATATGACACACATGGAGGAGTCTCCACTGCCCATCACCCCCCCCCCCCCCTGTCAACACCTTTGAGGATACTCCGTTCACCCTTTCACCCTCGCCCACCCTCCTGGAGATCGCTGAACACACAAAGGAGATTCAGAGGGTTGGCACCGATTCCTTCCTGGAGTTCAAAGACCAAACAAAGGCGATACGCAGGATTGGCAGCATGTCCTTTACCCCCGCTCCTCAACGACGCCCAGCAAAATCACTGCAGAGACGCGCACCATCTCCCCCGTCCTCATCACCGCGCCTACGTCAACCACCTCCCCCCCCTGGCAGCATGTCCTCTACCCCCGCACCATCTCGCCCGTCTCCATCACCGTGCCTACGTCAACCACCTCCCCTCCCTTCAAGAAAGCATCTGCAGTCTCCGAAGCCTGATAAGGATGTGTGTGTACAAAACACAACAAACTCTTACTGATATGTGATGGGTCCAGGCTCAAGGGCGTATGGCACTCTCAACTCTTTCCAGGACATGTCGGGGCCCTGCCTGCCAGTAGCTTTGCCGATATCTGTGTTGATAGGTAATAGATTAAGAGCGGTGAATCATCTTAGAAACAGGAAGCGCTCAAACGTTTGTGTGAGTTTATCTAATTTAGCAGTGATTCCATGTCAGCCACAGCTTGTTACAAAAAACATGACTTATAGTGTGTTTAACAAACTTAAACTAGCTTTATTAAATGTCAGGTCTTTGGCAGGAAAAACATTTTTAATCAATGATTTTATCACTGAGCACAATCTCGATTTTATGTTTTTAACAGAAACTTGGATTGAACAAAATAACAGTGCAGTTGTTCTTATCGAATCAACCCCTCCCAACTTTAGTTTTATGAGTCAGGAAAGAATGCATAAGAAAGGAGGTGGAGTTGCTATTCTGTTCAATGATTCCCTTCAATGCAGGAAGACATCGTATGGAAACTTTGATTCTTTTGAATATGTGGCCCTTCAGCTGAAATGCTCCTCTCGAGCTCTGTTCCTAAATATCTATAGACCACCCAAATACTGTGCAAGCTTTTTTGATGACTTTACTGAACTGCTGTCTATAGTGTGTATTGACTTTGACCGTCTAGTCATTGTTGGTGATTTTAACATCCATGTTGACAACCCCCAGGACAGAGGGGCTAAAGAACTGTTTTGTGTTCTTGATAGCTATGGACTGACTCAGCATGTGACGGAGCCCACGCACAATAAGGGGCACACTCTGGACTTAATTATCTCAAAGGGTCTGAATATCTCTAAGGTTGTGGTGACTGATGTTGCACTCTCTGACCATTCCTGTGTTTTCTTTGAGAGCTCTATTTCTGTTCACAAAAATGTTCAAAAAGAGATAACCACAAAGCGATATTTAACTGAAAATACTAGGGAAATGTTTACTCAGAATTTTTCTTCCACACTTGCCCCTGCTAACATCTCAGTAAATGAGCTAGTAGATCATTTTAATTCAAAAATTAAAAATGTTATAGATGCCATTGCTCCAACTAAGGTAAAGGAAGTGTCTGGCAAGAAAATATCTCCATGGAGAAAGGCCATGACCGTGAAAACAGAAAAAAGAGAATGTCGAAAAGCTGAACGCAGGTGGCGAAAAACAAATCTCCAGGTTCACTTTGAAATCTATAAAGAGAGACTTGGCCTTTATAATTTGGAATTGAAAAACGCACGACAATCGTTCTTCTCTGACATCATTACCAAAAACAAAAACAACGCACGTGCCTTGTTTGCTACCGTCGACAGACTAACTAACCCCCCAGTGTCAGTAGCCTCTGAATTTTTATCCACCAGGGCGTGCAATGATTTTGCCTCCTTTTTCACTGACAAAATTCAGAAAATCAGACAAGCAGTCAGTGCCTCTGCATCAGGAACAGCAAATGTGTTGTCCCTATCTCCACTTAACATCAATTCAAACACCATGACACAATTCCATCAGATTAATGATAAAAACCTAGAGGAAATTATACAACTTCTGAAATCCTCCTCCTGCTGCCTTGATATTATTCCAACAGGATTTTTTCAAAGATGTTTTTCGTTGCATGGCCTCAGATCTACTTCATATAGTAAACAAATCTCTTCACTCAGGTATTTTTCCACAGGCTCTGAAAACTGCAGTCATTAAACTGCTCTTAAAAAAGAATAATCTAGATGCTTCAGTAATGAACAATTACAGGCCCATATCAAACCTGCCATTTCTAGGTAAAATCATTGAAAAAGTTGTTTTTCAACAGTTGAGTAATTTCTGGCATTTAAATAACTGTTTTGATGTGTTCCAGTCAGGCTTTCGTCCAAACCACAGCCCTGAGACTGCTCTTGTAAAGGTCTTTAATGACATCCACTTAAACACAGACAGTGGCAGAACTTCAGTGTTAGTATTATTAGATCTCAGTGCTGCGTTTGACACTGTTGACCACAGCATATTACTAGACCGACTGGAAAACTGGATGGGACTTTCGGAAACAGTTCTAAATTGGTTTGAATCCTACTTAAAGGACAGAAACAACTTTGTTTCTATAGGTAAATACACATCTGAGTTGACAAATATGACATGTGGGGTTCCTCAAGGCTCCATCTTGGGGCCTCTTCTCTTTAACATCTACATGCTACCACTGGCTCAGATAATGAAAAACAACAAAATAAGTTACCATAGCTATGCAGATGACACACAAATGTACGTAACAATTTCACCAGGAGACTATGCTCCAATTCAAACACTGAGTAAGTGCATTGAACAAATCAATGACTGGATGTGTCAGAACTTTCTCCAATTAAACAAAGATAAAACTGAGGTAATGGTTTTTGGAGCCAAGTCAGAATGTATAAAAGTTAGCGCTGAGCTTCAGTCTGTAATGTTCAAAACAACAGATAAAGCCAGAAATCTAGGTGTAGTCATGGACTCTGACCTGAGTTTCAACAGTCACATTAAAACTGTTACTAAATCAGCCTACTATCACCTAAAGAATATATCTAGGATTAAAAGACTAATGTCACAGCAGGATTTGGAAAAACTTGTCCATGCTTTTATCTTCAGTAGACTCGACTACTGCAATGGTGTCTTCACAGGTCTCACTAAAAAATCTATTAGGAAGCTGCAGCTGATTCAGAACGCCGCTGCTCGAGTCCTCACTAACACTAAGAAAGTGGATCACATCACTCCTGTTCTGAAGTCTTTACACTGGCTTCCTGTGTGTCAAAGAAGATATTTCAAAAATACTGCTGCTGGTTTATAAAGCACTGAATGGTTTAGGCCCAAAATACATTTCTGACCTCCTGCTAAATTATGAACCATCCAGATCTCTCAGGTCTTCAGGGACTGGTCAGCTTTCTGTCCCCAGAGTCAGAACTAAACATGGTAAAGCAGCGTTCAGTTATTATGCTCCAAATATCTGGAACAAACTCCCAGAAACCTGCAGGTCCGCTGCAACTCTGACTACTTTTAAATCCAGGCTGAAGACTTTTCTTTTTGTCGCTGCTTTTAATTGAACTATTCATATCTTAGACTGCACTGTAACTTTTATCCATGTATTTTTTCTTTTAATGTTTATTTTATTAGCTTTTCTTTTTAATGACTGATTTTAAATGCCATTTTCTTAATCTCTTTCATTTTTTGTAAAGCACTTTGAATTGCCTTGTGTTGAAAAGTGCTATATAAATAAACTTGCCTTGCCTAGAGGAGGTGAGGTCCACCCCCAAATAAAGCAGGTTAAAATAATTAAATTGCATACATTTTCTTTTAGTAAACACTGAAAACGGGTCCCACAGACCCAAACAGCACACAAATGTTAAAGGTAAGCATATAATAATGTTTAAATGTGCTAAATACACTGCAAAAAAACAAAAAAAGAGGAGTAAAAGTAGCTCACAAGTCACGACTTGTTTTATCTTTTGAAAGTAGCTCTCATCCTAAAAAAGGTTGGAGACCCCTGTTATAGAACGATACATTTGACAATTTTAAGCTTGGCCTACCATTTTATTGGAGCGATGAGGAACAGGTGGGGCTTGAAAAGGCCCACCTGTTCAAAGTGGGGAATGACAGAAAAAGTTTGAGAACCACTGGTTCACTGGTGGCTGTGGCCATCACAGAGACCTTTAAGTAAAAGTACTAATACCACACCACATGTAGAAAATACTCTGCTGCACGTAAAATCACTGCATTGGAAATGTTATTTCAGTAAAAGTAAGTAAGTATAATCAGAAAAATGTATTGGAGTATTCAATGTAAAAGACCCAAATGCAACTTTGCAATTTTTAAAGAAATCTGAATATTATTAAGTTTATTGATATCAATTAATTATCTCTCAATGTCTAGATGAAAGCATTTATTGTATAAATGATTGGCTGGTTAAAGATAAAACAAATTAGAATTTTAAAAACGTCTGAGTTTTTTTTGCAAAATTCTGAATTGCCATGAAACGAAAATACCCAGATAAGAAGATCACGCGAATACTGGCTGGATTTTCTTGGCTGTATCTTCTTGGCTGGGCCTGCGTATGTTTCCCCTTCTAGAGCAGTGGTCCTCAAACTTTTTTCAATAATGTACCCCCTTTGAAACAAATATTCAGCCAAGTACCCCCTGATCAGCGCAAAAACTATTTGTTAGGGGGAAATAGCCTATATAAAGAGGTACAGTACAGCGCTGCACCATCAGTGTCTGATTTATTAAAACAACAACCTTGTAACTGAGAAACAATTAAATGCTACATTTCAAATGTTTACAATCCGTCACTAAATTCATGGCAAACCAATTTTAACATCATGCAATAACACTAAGACGGCATTGCATTGCACTGATATTTTTAATAAGTTGTACTTACAATTTAGTGAGAAATATGGGCTTGTGCTTCACTGAGGATCGTTGTCATTCTGACAGGGAGGCAACCTGCAGTTATTACACTTCGAGTTTTGAAATATGTGTAACTCTGTTAATATAAAACCCACGCTGCTCAAACTTCGTTACTTTTCCTAAAATTGGTATATTTATTTATTTTGGGGCGTGGGGAATGAAGAGAAAAAATATATGAGCATTTTATGAGCATGGGATTTTGACCCCTCATATAAACATATGCATAATGCTGTGCTATACTTTGCGGCCACAAGCCGTTGCCAAGCAACGCTTATTGTTTAGGTCCTTTTGATAAGCAGGCAGTCATATAATTAGCTAGAACTAGCTAGATCTGATAGATTTGGGCATAAACGCGAGAGAAGTCTAACCGGACGCGAGAGAGAGATCAGAGATCAGATCAGCTGCTGCTGACCGAGAACACGCAGCTCTGCATGATCACAGCTCCGCCGCTGTGACGGATCGTTGAGTGGAGCAAAATACACTAAGAGTTAGACCTAACACACTTAGCTAGTTTATCTACTCTGGAACTAGCTAAACTAGCCATCCATCCATCTTCTCCCGCTTATCCGTGGTCGGGTCGCGGGGGTAGCATTTCCAGTTTATAGCTAAACTAGCTATAAATATATTTATTCTTTACTGTCGGGTCACTCATTACAGGTTCAGCGAGCTGCACGAGACTGACGGGCTGTCAGGAGAGGGAGAGGAAAAGAGAGCACCCCTTTTATTTTTCCCATTTTATTATCCAGAATTACTGTAAACTATTGAATAAAGTAGTTAATCTACTATTAGTAGTTTGTTTAAATGCATTAATTGTTTTTTTTTTACATAAAATAAATCTCACGTACCCCCTGCAGTACCCCAACGTACCCCCAGGGGTCCGCGTACCCCCATTTGAGAACCACTGTTCTAGAGGACCGTGCACTTTTCCAACACTGCAGCCACCTCGTTCCAGACTGCCACGCTGTTGTTTTCCCTTGGCAAACAGAAGAGCATGGCTGGAAGACACATCTGTAACTCTGACCCAGATTGCACTGCAGCGCGGCTCTCGCACTCTCACCCTGCAGTCACAGCGTGGGGATTTCTGTGGTTACAAATGAGCGCTTTAGTGCATGTATGACGTTTCACAAGTTTGACATCTTATGTTATTTCTACATGAAATTAGAAATGTTGGAATCAAACCTTTATTTAAAACAAGTCATAAAGGTTTAATCTTAACCTTTGTGATATGGGTCCCTGTCCACTGTACAACATTTCTCCTGGTTTGACTGTTTTTAAAGTATATATGAATGTATTTCACCTGAAAGATAACTCTATCCCAACTCATTTGCAAAAGTTTTACTCTTTTTGGCATTTTTTGTCAATAGACCTCATTTACAGAAAATCTAAACTTTTTTTTAAGTAAAAAGGCAAACATTAAAGGTCTCCTTTTATCAGTGTTGGGGAAGTTACTTTTAAAAAGTAGTGTTTGCTCGTTACTTCTTTAAAAAAGACATCCCTTACATTACTTAGTTACCCTCCAAGGAAAGTAACTTTTTACGTTACTCGTTACTTTTACGTTACTTTTATGTTGCTCGACTTTGGGCAGAACCCCATCTCTGTTCCTAAATGTGTAGGCTTACATAAAGTTCTACTATGGAGGACATAACAGATATTTCTTTTGTGCTCTTTATTATAAAAAAAATGCCACAGAGCACTTAACAAAACATTGGGCTATAGGCGTCAACACCACCACTAAACAATAATATCAAACAATATCAATATAAAATCATAATCATTAAACAGGCTAGCCCCAAAATAGGTACAAAGCTAGTGCAAATCATATCAATAGGCTCCTTAGGAACAACATGATGAAAACCTCAAAATGGCTCATGTGTCTCAAAATAAAACATGCCTCATGTAAATCCAACAGAAAAAGAATAACTTCAAAATGTCTTGATATCGATGGCTTGTGTACATAAAATAAAATGGCATAATACAGCTTGGAAGCAAAGACATTTTAGCCAAAATAAAATCAAGAACAACTTAAAGCAGGACTGGCCTCAGAATTAAAAGGCTATGTTCACTGAATATGCTGGCCCTTCTTCACAGTATGATGGCAGATAAAACAAGAGGATATTAGGCATAGGCTTGAGCTATGTCTAGAGCATGGGTGGCAGGCAACCTATTCCACATCAGTACAAAATGTGTGATTATACCTCATCAGGAGCAGTCTTTCAAAACGTTTATCTGAGAGTCTGTTTCTTCTGGGGGTAAGCACAATACCTCCCAGGCTGAACAGCCTCTCCACCGGTGCACTGGATGGTGTGGCAGTGTTGTATTTCATGGACACAGCTTTCACTCGGGGGAAACGGTTGAGGACTTCTAACTCTGAGCCTGATCTCATGTACTCAAGTACCTCCGAGTCTGCGCTAATGGACATTGCGTCTTCCTCTTCCTCATCAAAAGAAAAAAAGTCATTCTCATTGGCGCTGCTGTGTGCGGCAACTTCTCGGTTTTTATTCTCAGCCGGCTCTTCATCACGGGGTAGAGTGCGACACTCCGCGATGAGCAGCGCACGCGCCGCTTCTCTCCGCTCCGCTCCCCCTATCCATCGAACTTTACATTTCGGCAACGTCAAGGCAGCCAATAAAGCTTCACTGCTCTCCAACACCGGTGCAAATCACGTCTTGATAGCCTAGGATAAAATTATATAGAAGAAATAAGCCTAGTTTTCAGACACACGACTCACTAGAGCTCTATCAGGGGAGGCATAATGCATTTATCTTAAGAATATTTATTAAGAAATGTCCGTTAATGGATAGGCATATACATTTATATCATAGACATCGTAGGCTATATGATGTATATGCCTAGGCTACTAACTTTCAGATAGGCTATTAAGAATCGGCTTACCTGTACAATTACACCCGGTAGGTTTGCTGTCATCCTCGACAGTCCATTTTGGAGTGCCAGTGTCCTGGACATCAGGGTCTCCAGGGTTGGTAGAAGACTACCATAGTAGCAGTTGTCTTCCCCTTGTAATATATCCAGTGCTACTGTCAGGGGTTTCAAAACACTGCAGTATTCCTTTAGGAATAGATGTTCGCGCTCTGTCGGGGCTCTGATGTCCAGTCTAGTACAAAGCGTATTCAAATCTTGGGCCGGGATGTCACTGATGCGGGACAGGGCATCGTGGAAGGAATTCCACCTTGTTGATGTAGGCACAATCATTTCAAGAGAAAACTGTCCTTCTGTGGTCCCAAGCAACTCTTCCACATCTGTGAAAACTACACCTTGCTCGTCGTTATCCTCCTCCTCGTTAGACTCAGGGGGTGCATACATCTTGAAAGCTTTAACAAAATTAGACCCGTTGTCTGTAACGGTGGCGTTGATCCTATGTGAAAGGCCAAATGCTGAGTGAATCTGTTCCATTTCAAAGCCTATAACATCATATGTATGCCTCCCCTTTATTCTTTTGCATGCGATGGCAGCTTTCTCACGTTTAAAGTTGCATGGATTGATCCAGTGCACAGTGATTCCCAAAAAGCTTCTGTTATGACTTCTCCATATATCCGCAGTGGTTGACAGATACGGCAAACTCTCAAACGTTTTCTTTAATTCACTCTCCATTTTCAGATAGCATTCATCCAGATAGCCAGTGAACGTTTTACGATCTGACCATGGGCGCCTGTCTCCTGTTATCGGTATCTTGCTAAGTATCTTTCTGAAAGTGGGAGATTCAACAGTATTGATGGGCAACATTTCTTCGACGATGAACAAAGCTACAAGTTTGTCCAACTCTTGTTTAGATAGGAGAAACTGAAGTTTTAGCTGCTTTGGGCTTGGACTCGAAATATCATTTTCCCGGGGATCTTGAGCTACTAGCTTCATGCTAGCATGTTTTCCTTTCAAATGCTTGGTGAGGTTGGCAGTTGAGTTAACGGCAGTGGACAAAAGTTTCTGGCCAGGGCACAACGTACACCTTACACTCACATTTTTCCCCTTAGTTTCAACAAGTTTGAAGTAATGGGAATACCTCCATCCCTCGAATGTTAGCGTTGGCTGCGCCTGCTTCTCGCTTGCCATCACTGCTCTTCAGTCTTCATGCCACCACCAGCGGCCAGCCTCTATCACGTACAATGTGGAATGAGAGCTCGTGCCTAATGCGTAAGCACGCAGCTGAGTAGGCAGTGTCACTGTCACTCGTCCCTGGGAAAAGTAACGTTGCGGCGAATTGAAGAAGAAACTACGTTACCAAATTTTCCGTAGTAGCGTGTTACACTACTTTTTACCCGGAAAAAGTAGTTACGTTACTGTAACGCGTTACAAAGTAACGTGTTACGCCCAACACTGCCTATTATACAATTTTTAAGCATATTATAGGTCTCAGATATATAAAAAACATGTCTATGAAGTGTTTTGCTCAAAACACCAAACAGATCACCCATTCTAGCCCCTCTATTTCAGCCCTGTTAGAGAAGTGCTGATTGAGTCCGTAACTTTAAAAAAAAAAGGGGAAAAAAGAGACGAGAGCTCATGCAGGAGAATTCTACCCAGATACTCACCTAAATGCTGCTGTGATTAACTATATTATGTTCCAAACCAAATCAAGGAATATTTCTGAAACAGTATGGAGCTCAAATGCTTTTTCTCTCATGGGGAGAGATCCCCCTGCTTCTTTACACATACTCTCTCCAGTACAGGTCAGCTCTGAGTGTTAGCGATGCTTGCTAATGTAAACAAAGACCATATTACGTCCAAAACACATTACGCATTGTTTCTAATACAGCAGTATTTCTGATAGGGCCGTGGGTGTAAAGCAAGCCCACATTTCTGATATTGCGTCATATTGGCAGCAAATCTGGATCAGCTCCGTTTTACCCTGTTTTTAGATATAAAATACTTTTAAAAAAGTACATTTTGCATGATAGGAGACCTTTAAAGCATGGAGACATGTCACAGTAGAAGCACGAAATACAAATGTGAACCTGAAAATCAGCATACAGTATATGTCCTCTTAAAGTCTGGGAAAACCCAGATGATGTCACAGGGATTATAAAGATATAAAATACATTGAAGCGTAAATATGCTATAACAGTTAGTTGCATTATGGTATATTTAGTATCCATGATCTTTGGAGCTTGACCCATATGAGGGACTAAAGTTTACATTTGTTAGTCCTTGTAGTGAATAAAGTGCTCTGATTCTTCTGCATTCAGTCCTGATCATCTATGATGTGTCTGTTGTTTGCATGACCTGATTGTAACGTTTGCTACTTTTTGTGAGTTATGTAACACATCAGTGTTTCAGCTTGTATTCACGTCACGGCTGTCCTGGGAAATGATTATCTGCAGCCTGCAAGATGTGCCGCGTTGCACGCTTCCTAAAACCCTGGGGGTTTGTTTGGAACATGCAGAAGATGAACAGGCAAGTTTGGAGCAGAAACGACCACCAAACAAAAAAACAAACAAACATTGATGCAACGAAGCAGGAACAATCTTACAGCTTAAACAGCATACATGCTGTGAGAGCTACGAGGTGTGATAAATGTCACACCGGTTTAGCAATCATGACTAAGAGGGCAGCAGCTGAGAAGCTTTATTCAACAATTTCTTAATTACAAACAAACTCTGGGTGGGATTTGAAGCCTTGTATTCATGGTCTGCTTTTACAAAAGACAAGAGCCTGTCAAAGAGCAGTGGAAAATAGTTGGTCCAAGTAGAACATGAAAAGGATTAGTTTTTACAAAAGCAGGCAGGAGCTCAGCTGTGTGCAATGAGATCAGGAAATACAAATCCCAGCTATTATTGAAAACAACTGTACCCAAAATAAGATCATGCTGGGGATTTTTGCCTATTAGTCCATGCTTTTAAGGGATAGTTCATATTTATTTAGGATTGTATGAGGTATATATCCGTAAAACAGACAGGAGTTTCAGCAGGAATCCAAGCAATGTAATGATTTGGGGGAAACATTTAATTTAGACACCTAAAAAACCCAATATCTATTAATATGTACGCTATATTTAGAACATTTTCACCGCTTCACATTGCTGTCAGACAGCCCTTTCAGATGGGGAACTGAAATTGTTATTTTAAGCACTCTACAAAGGTCACAGACAAAACAGTAATTTCACCTCCCATAATTTGTGAGATCTGGTCTACCACTGCTTGTATTGGTTAGCCTGTTATTGTGTTACTTTGGTGAATTCAGACTAACCCTTTAAAATGCCAAATTAACACTAACACAAAAAAAACCAGTCGAGACAGTGGTTGACCAGCAACCCTCAGAAAAATAACTGTTCTTGTAAATGGTGTCTGTTGTTGTTTAAAAGAACTTGGATGGATAACAGCACAAGAGTCTGCCAGCAGCATGCAATCAAGAAAAAGATTCAAGGCCTTCTTAGACTCGACACAATAATAGTTTGCTTAAGTTAAAGCTTTTCTATCTATATACCTAAGTATGGTTAATGAGTGTAAACAAATATTTATTAACCGATTCAACTATTTAATGTATTTAGGATAGATCAACTCAAAATGTATTTGTTAAATTGTTGCAGTGAATGTGCAACCACGGTTACCTTTTTTTGCTCTGCAACAAGTCCGGTGGGACAACCCAGTCTCACGGCATTTCGTGTTATAGTCACGACATTTAATCTATTGATGCGTGTTCACCAACACGATTTTTGTTTTTAATATTAAACCGTATAATGTCTGACTTTTTTTACCGTCCGCGAGGTAAATAAATGGGGCTCAGAGCCTCAGAATACTGAAATCAATATTTTTAAAATCTTTTTTTCCTTCTAAATTTGTTATTCTTTTCTAAATAACACACTGTTATTTACTCAACAATAACACACAATTATCCTAGTTTTTATTTATTTGTTTAATTCTATAATCTCGGGCTTTTTTGGCATCCGTCAGGAACTGAATTTCAAAATAAAATAACCGGAAACAGATACACACCCACTTAACTGATTACCCAAGATCCTCAGCTATGGTTTAAGCTCGGTGATTGGATTGTTTAGCCGCAATGCACGTTGGGATATGGTGTTAATGCGATATGAAATCCGAGAAACATTTAAAAAAAATAATACTTTATTCCGAGTGTGCTTGCTTTTCTCTTTGAAAGTCATAACATAACTGCATTGTAATACACGGTTCGGCTGCATTAAATATTACACATCTGCCGTAGTTCTTTATTTATAGAGCCCTGATTAGAAGACTTCTGGACAAACTGGAAGAACTGCCACCGAATCTGAATACGTGACGTGGATCATAAATATATCAGCAATTAAACAACATCTTACATTTATTTTCACACTATACGTCTCCTTGCAGTATCAACACTAATTCGGCTGACTTGTATATTTGATCCAATTGGTAGATAGGCTGTATTTACACCATAACGGTGCACAGCTGATAGACAGGGACTGGTAGTTTTTAAAGATATTACTGATTCTTTGAATATAAGAATGTAAATACTGAGTTGAGAGAATAGTCAGGGGTTTTGGGTGATGGGAGACACATCCATGGAATCAGAATTTCAATAGCTTACCATTAAATGACGGATATACCTTTCTGTCTGGGATGTTTTACAAATCAGATATTCATGTGTGAAGTGAGGATACCCGGCCCGGAGGAAGCCCGGGGTCCCCTTCTGGAGCCAGACCCAGAAGGAGGACTCGTCGGCGAGCGTCTGGTGGCCAGGCTTGCCACGGAGCCCGGCCGGGCCCAGCCCGAAAAGGCAACGTGGGCAACACCTCCGCTTCTCCGTCCCGCGGGCCCACCACCTACGGGAAACAGCGATGGGGTCGGGTGCACTGCCAGAAGGGTGGCAGTGAAAGCGGAGGGTCTCGACGGACCAGACCCGGGCGACAGAAGCTGGCTTTGGGGACGTGGAACGTCACCTCTCTGGGGGGGAAGGAGCCGGAGCTTGTGCGGGAGGTGGAGCGTTACCAGTTGGATCTGGTTGGGCTCACCTCTACGCACAGCGTCGGCTCTGGAACCTTACTTCTGGATAGGGGTTGGACTCTATTATTCTCCGGAGTTGCTCAAGGTGTGAGGCGCCGGGCGGGTGTGGGGATACTCACAAGTCCCCGGTTAGGTGCTTCGTTGTTGGAGTTTACCCCAGTGGACGAGAGGGTCGCCTCCCTACGCCAGCGGGTTATGGGGGGGAAAACTCTGACTGTTGTGTGTGCTTATGCACCCAACAGCAGTTAAGAGTATACGGCCTTCTTGGAGACCCTGGAAAGAGTCCTGTATGGGGCTCCTGAAGGGGACTCTTTAATCTTGCTGGGAGACTTCAACGCACATGTGGGCAATGATGGAGACACTTGGAGGGGCGTGATTGGGAGGAACGGCCCCCCTGATCTGAACTGGAGTGGTGGTTTGTTACTGGACTTCTGTGCTAGTCATGGATTGGCCATAACAAACACCATGTTTGAACATAAGGATGCTCATAAGTGTACGTGGTACCAGAGCACCCTAGGCAGAAAGTCCATGATCGATTTCGTTATCGTATCATCGGACCTGAGGCCGTATGTTTTGGACACTCGGGTAAAGAGAGGGGCGGAGTTGTCAACTGATCGCCATCTGGTGGTGAGTTGGGTCGAGTGGCGGGGGAAGCCTCTGGATAGACCTGGTAAGCCCAAACGTGTAGTTCGGGTGAACTGGGAACGTCTGGAGGAGGCCCAAGTTCAGGAGGCCTTCAACTCACACCTCCGGCGGAGCTTTTCGGGCATTCCTGTGGAGGTTGGGGACATTGAACCAGAGTGGTCGGTGTTCAAAGCCTCTATTGCCGAAGCCGCGGCGGGGAGCTGTGGTCTCAAGGTCCTAGGTGCCTCAAGGGGCGGTAACCCTCGAACCTTCTAGTGGACACCGGTGGTCAGGGAAGCCGTCCGACTGAAGAAGGAGGCCTTCAGGGATTTGTTATCCCGGGGGACTCCCGAGGCAGTTGCAAGGTACCGACAGGCCCGAAGGGCAGCAGCCTCATCCGTGGCCGAGGCAAAGCAGCGGGTGTGGGAGAAGTTCGGAGAAGACATGGAGAAGGACTTTCGGGCGGCACCAAAGTCGTTCTGGAAAACTGTCCGACACCTCAGGAGGGGGAAGCAGGGAACCATCCAAGCTGTGTACAGTAAGGATGGGACGTTGTTGACCTCAACTGATGGAGTGTTAGGGCGTTGGAAGGAACACTTTGAGGAACTCCTGAACCCGACAACTCCGCCCTCTATGTTAGAGGCAGAGCTGGAGTATGACGGGGGATCAACACCAATCTCCCGGGGGGAGGTCACTGAGGTCGTCAAACAACTCCACAGTGGCAAAGCCCCGGGGGTGGATGAGATCCGCCCGGAAATGCTGAAGGCTCTGGGTGTTGAGGGACTGTCATGGTTGACACGTCTCATCAATGTTGCGTGGAAGTCGGAAACAGTACCGAAGGAGTGGCAGACCGGGGTGGTGGTTCCCCTTTTTAAAAAGGGGGATCAGAGGGTGTGTGCCAATTACAGAGGCATCACACTACTCAGCCTCCCCGGTAAAGTTTAAGGTACTCGAAAGGAAGGTCAGGCCGATTGTCGAACCTCAGATTGAGGAGGAACAATGCGGATTCCGTCCTGGTCGTGGAACGACGGATCAGCTTTTTACTCTCGCAAGGATCCTGGAGGGGGCCTGGGAGTACGCTTATCCGGTCTACATGTGTTTTGTAGACTTGGAGAAGGCGTATGACCGAGTTCCCAGGGAGTTACTGTGGGAGGTGCTGCGGGAGTATGGGGTGAGGTGGTCTCTACTCAGGGCCATCCAATCTCTGTACTCCCAAAGCGAGAGCTGTGTCCGGGTCCTCTGCAGTAAGTCGGACCCATTTCCGGTGAGGGTTGGCCTCCGCCAGGGCTACGCTTTGTCACCAATCCTGTTTTTAATATACATGGATCGGATTTCGAGGCATAGTCATGGGGGAGGGGGTCTGCAGTTCGGTGGACTAAGGATTGCACCACTGCTTTTTGCAGATGATGTGGTTCTAATGGCTTCATCGGTCTGCGACCTTCAGCACTCACTGGATCGGTTCGCAACCGAGTGTGAAGCGGCTGGGATGAGGATCAGCACCTCCAAATCTGAGGCCATGGTTCTCAGCAGGAAACCGATGGACTGTCCACTCCAAGTAGGGCATGAGTCCTTACCCCAAGTGAAGGAGTTCAAGTATCTCGGGGTCTTGTTCTCGAGGGAGGGAACAATGGAGCGTGAGATGGGCCGGAGAATCGGAGCAGCGGGAGCGGTACTGCAGTCGCTTTACCGCACCGTTGTGACGAAAAGGGAGCTGAGCCAGAAGGCAAAGCTCTCTGTCTACCGGGCCATTTTCGTTCCTACCCTCACCTATGGTCATGAAGGATGGGTCATGACCGAAAGAACGAGATCGCGGATACAAGCGGCCGAGATGGGTTTTCTCCGCAGGGTGGCTGGTGTCTCCCTTAGGGATAAGGTGAGAAGTTCGGTCATCAGGGAGGGACTCGGAGTTGAGCCGCTCCTCCTTCGCGTCGAAAGGAGCCGGTTGAGGTGGTTTGGGCACCTAGTTAGGATGCCACCTGGGCGCCTCCCTAGGGAGGTGTTCCAGGCACGTCCAGCTGGGAAGAGACCAAGGGGTAGACCTAGGACCAGGTGGAGGGATTATATCTCTTCGCTGGCCTGGGAGCGCCTTGGGATCCCCCAGTCAGAGCTGGTTGATGTCGCCAGGGAAAAGAAAGTTTGGGGCTCTCTGCTGGAACTGCTACCCCCGCGACCCGACCACGGATAAGCGGGAGAAGATGGATGGATGGATATTAATGTGTAGAAGTAAAACATGTGAAATAATATAGCAATATCCTGTAAAATTATGTGAAAACATGAATAAAACTACACATCTTCAGATGTTATACATACATAAGTGTCCTACACTAATAATACAAAGTTATTATGGCATTGTATGCTGTGTTTACCTAGTGGTTAAAGCACGTTATTGAATTACTTTTTGAATATGTTATATTTGATGAAAAAAATATTAAGAGTACATACAAAATAGGGGGAGAGTAGAAGGTCAATGATAGAAATATAGAATATAAAATATCAAGAAGATACTGTAAGTGATCTCTACAATAAAACAGTTTAGTGCCGGATGTACAAAGATATTAATAGGAGGACAGCATGGAATATCATTCCATTGCTACGCTGATGACACGCAGCTATATGTAAAGACAAACCCTATCCCACATGCTTCCTCACTGTCACCATCATCATCACTGTTCCTATCAACATCCCTTAACACCTACATTGAGGAGATAAAGGCTTGGATGCAACAAAACTTCCTGCAACTTAATAGCTCCAAAACAGAAGCTATTTTAGTTGGCACACCAAACCAGGTCCAGTCATCCCCCATAACCCACATTACCTTTTCTGGCCAAAACATACCCCTCTCCACATCAGTTACCAACCTGGGTGTAAGATTTGACCGACATCTGACCTTTGACACCCACATCAAACACCTGTGCAAAACCTCCTTCTACCACCTCAGGAACATTGCAAAACTCCGTCCCACACTCTCCCTGTCAGATGCTGAACAACTGGTCCATGCCTTCGTTTCCTCAAGGCTTGACTATTGTGACGCTCTCTTCATCGGGACACCTAACGGGAGCCTTCAGAAGCTCCAATACGTACAGAACAGTGCCGCTAGGATCCTGATGAGGCTGAGAAAGTACAACCACATCACACCCGTCCTTCATTCCCTCCACTGGCTTCCTGTCTCATTCAGGATCGAATACAAGATCGCACTGCTGACCCATCAATGCATCCACGGGAATGCTCCTCCATACCTGAAGGAACTTCTCACATCACAAACCTCCACACGCAACCTCCGCTCCACAACCAACCATCGGCTGCGCCCCCCGAGGACGTCTTGTAATGCACTGTTGAGGAACCAATGACCCAAGTTTTTCATTCATTGCATAACTACACCGTAGTTGTGTATATGATATGTCAATAAACCTTTGAAAATCTTGAAATCTTGAAAGGGATGTGCAAAATAGCAATTATATACAGTTTTTAATTATCTATCAGTAGAGAATAACGAGTAATGAATATACTTTATTGAGATCTGCAGATAAATGTTTAGTCTTCTCAAGCACCATCTAATATCTCGTCTGATTGTTGGCACTTGACAATCACCTTCCCTGAATTTTACTCAGGTGTAACCCGTTCGAATCCAGTTTTGGATAGTCTGCCGTGGCCAAAAAAGCCAGAGATTATAGAATTAAACAAATAAATAAAAACAAGGATAATTGTGTGTTATTGTTGAGTAAATAACAGTGTGTTATTTAGAAAAGAATAACAAATTAGAAGGAAAAAAAGATTTTAAAAAATACAGATTTCAGTATTCTGAGGCTCTGAGCCCCATTTATTTTCCTTATGGACAGCAAAAAAAGTCCGTCATTATAGGATTTAAAATAAAAGCAATAATCGCGGCTTGATATTGAGTAAGAACATGTTTTTATGAACCACATGGTTTCGGTCTTCCAAGACCCGAACGGACAAAAAGACGTGGTGCAGGCACGAAACATCCTACCAATAGAAATACATTCTGTGTGACACAAAAAAAAGGGGAAAATCGTGTTGGTGAACACGAATCAATAGATTACATGTCGTGACTATAACACGAAATACCGTGAGACTGGGTTGGGTGGGGCTACTGGGGGGGATAGTTCATTTTTTTGTAAGTATTCGTTTTTTGTAGAAGTGTTTAGAACTTACCTTGTTGGTCAAATAACATCACTCTATAATATGAAACAGAATATTTGTGAGCGTGATATGCTAAACTGAGTGAACTTTGCTCTATCTTGAGTTAATTTCGAAATGGCAATCTAGCTAGCACATTAGCTGGCAAGCTAGGTAGCTGCGGTTAGCATTTTAAACCTGCCTGGAATACTACCATAACTTTTATATAGCCTACAATGTTAAAGCAGTGAAAACATTTAAATATAGCGCAAACTTAGACTGAAATTGATTTTTTAAAGTATCTAAACTATGTTTTACTGGTGTCTCTGTCCACTGCAGTGCATTGTTTAGCTTTTGATCCGTCCTAAAAATGGGGTGTGCCAACCACCATCTGTAGGTATATACTGACTATGGATAGGTTCAAACCCACTTGAGACAGTCCAAACTATCCCTCAGCAGCAGCTTCAGGGTAGAGCATATAGAAAAACTTTGAAATCCATTGGAGCGACCATTACTTTCAGAGAGTTGCCTGCCCTGAACATGTTTCAAAACAACAGTGGAAACGTATTAAAAACATGTCTCAGGGAGAGAGCCCCTCTGGAAATCAACCTGCCAAAAAACATGATGAGTAATAACCATAGCAGTATTAGCAGAGATCAGAGTGTGTTTCCTCTCATTTCAGGAGAGCAATGAGGACAACACACCGAGGTCTGTCTCCCTCTCAGTGTGAACTCAGCAGCCCAGCAGGCATGACATCGGTAAGTGAGAACCCCAAAACCCCATCACTCGCACTCTCCCCCAGCGACTCCTCGTCTTCCTCCAAGCATTCATCTCTGTCTTCACTCCTGTCTGCAGTTTGTGTGTGCTGTTTCAGAACAAATAGCTTTAAGTGGGTGATTTATATTCTAGAAACAAATACTAGAGGCCACTTAGAAGAGTCCTTGCAATTGCTCAGTATTAAATGATTCCAGATGCATTTCATAAAAACATGTATTATGTTTCAGACTCAGATTTAAAGGTGGGCCTATATTATGTAACATTTCCACATTCAAATCTATACAAACTACAATTCTGATGTTTATTCCGTTAAAAACGTAATCTTAATCAAGGTAACAGGCTATTTCAGTTTGTCACTACGATCCCTATGTTTTTTGAGCTTGTCAGCGTTGTGGTTTTCTGCCAAAAGCTCTCATGAATGAACTTTTTATCCAGTTTTAGGTGACATCTTTACCATATTTATTTAGCTTCTACTTTAACCTGATAAAGGGCTTTAATAACGGCTCCTGGACAAACTTCCTGAAGCCCCCTGAGGGGAAGCAAGCTGAGCCAAAATTATTGGAAACTCAACGCACAGCAACCACTGTCTGCCAAGGAGCATCAGAGAAACACTGATTTTATGTGAAACTGCATTATTTATCCATTCACTTTTTGAGAGGTGACAACCTCTGCATATAATTTGGATCCAGTTAGAAACCTGCTGGACACTGAAGATATTCTAACCCTGAGAAATTGACTGCAAAGACGGTGATCCACCCCCATGATCCTGCACGATTTCACAAGCCTCTGGACTCCGTCTTTTGTTTTTCTTTTGATTTAAAAACTGAGTTGAACAAAATTACGTAGTGTGCCTTTAAAACACACTATATATTTGTGGTTCACTAAGTTCGTGTGTGAGATAAAAAAAACAACAAGTCCTCCAACTCATACGACCAAATATGCCGATTGTTCAGGCCCAATTATTACGACCAAATATGTCGTTTGTTCAAGCGCTTAATACGTCCTGCTCCCGTTGAATGCAAACGTTACAGATGGTCGTTTATTCACAAATAACCCTCTCTGTAAAATCCTAAATTGTAGGATAGTTTGGCCATTACAACGCTTTTTGATTAGATTTCTAGCGAGAAGTGTATATTGTACTTTTAGAATCCACGTCCAGTCGATATGTAGGATCTATAGTTTGATAGATATTACGAAGATGATTTGAGGTATGGGCAGCCTCCATGTAAAGTTACGGGTTGAAAACAGTATTTCCGGTCTCGACGTTTTCATAATAAAACCAATGATCAAATGAACATTTAATATTCATTACTAAAGGTACAGCCGAATCATCACAGCGCACAAAACCTATTACCGCCGCAGATGGACCAAAAAAGGGAGCGTTTGAAAAAAAAAAAGGGGCGAGTCCGCTCAGTGAAATGATAACAACGAAACATGGAGGAACAGAAGTCTGCGTTTAAATCGTGTGTGTGTGTGTGTGTGTGTGTGTGTGTGTGTGTGTGTGTGTGGTTAAAACACGGTCGCTCTTAGCCTTTCTAATGATTCTGAAGGTAAACACAGTGAAGGCGGTGCGTGAAAGGCACTGCACGCTCCTCTTCTCAGAGGCTGAGTTAACCCTCGCGTTAACCGTTAAAATGAAGTCCGAGTTCGACATTTTAATTCATTAATTAATGCATTACCTTTCCAACTCCTCATGCAGTTGACTGTTACAGGTCTATACAGGTTCATGGTACAATGCATAAGCTTCAAATTGAGAGACTGAAACTGTATTTTCCTTTACCATTCTGTTTTAATTTCACAATAAAGTTAATAGTCATATTATGTTTAATATTATTATGTTTTATTAACTACACCACTGGTTTTTTAATCCGCGCCGCCTAGTGGTTAAAGCACGTTATTGAATTTTGTTGTTGAATACATTTTATTTGATGAAAACATTTAAATATTAAGAGTAGCCTACTGTAAAAGTACAATATACACTTCTCGCTAGAAATCTATTCAAAAAGCATTTTAATGGCCAAACTATTCTACAATTTAGGATTTTCCAGAGAGGGTTATTTGTGAATAAACGGGAGCATGTTGTTTCTTACACGACCACTAGAGGTGCTACACTTTAAAACGTGGCTATGGGTCGTAATCTAAGGCAGTGGTTCTCAAAGTGGGGTCCGTGGCACTCTGCCAGGGGGTCCGTGAAAAGTTTTCAGATTCATTAATTTAAATTATCATGATATCATTTTTTTTCTTCATAGTTCAACAAATAATATTTTATTTTTTTAATCTAAAATAGTTAATAGATTACGTTCTAATCTAACAAATCTATACATTTAAAAATCAAGCGCGTCACCCGTTACCGTGGAAACAACAATAACTGGTACGTCAGTCAGAGAGCGCTGCTGCTAGCATCATAGAGATATAACACGGCTAGCATACTACGAAGATGGACAGATTTTTAAAACGACCGGTTACGGCTACAAATGAAGTAAATGAAAAACAAAAAACAAAAGTAAGGAAATACGATGAGGAGTATCTCCAATATGGATTTATTGAAGTGGAAGGGAAACCGAAATGTCTGATATGCCTGCGGTGTCTTGCCAATGAGGCGATGAAGCCTGCCAAATTGACGTGGCACCTCGAGACCAAGCATCCAGATTATGTAAAAAAAGACCGGGCTTTTTTTGAGAGGTAGGGCGAGGACTACCGCCAGCAACAACAACGGATGGTTAATGTTACGTCTGTTTCTGCTAAAGCGCAGCGGGCCTCCTACCTGGTAGCGCAGAGGATTGCTAAGGCGCGAAAGCCCCACACAATAGCGGAGGAACTGCTGCTCCCTGCTGCGGTGGATCTGTGTGAGGTGATGGTGGGGAAAGATGCGGCTGCCAAATTGAGAAGTACCATGGTGTCAAATGACACCATCAGACGACGAATTGAGGACATGTCTGCTGATATCAAATGACAACTGCTGGAAAGACTGAGAGGGTCTAAATTCGTGGTTCAATTGTTTAAGCACCTTAGATTCTAAGGTGCTTAAACAATCGACCTATTTGGTCGTTTTTTGTAGGACAGGCTGAAAAAAACCAATGTCCAAATCCCTGTCTTTATTTGAGAGGGCATTCAGAGGTTTCTGTTATAGCTAAATACTGTATAAACGCTTTGTTTTTCAACTGTGGCAAATTAGCACTTATTTTCTCTCATTACTGTTTGTAAACTAGAAAATGCATTTCCTGCAGCAAATGCGTGCGAATGCTGTAAACCATGGGTCGGCAACAGGCGGCCCGCGGGCCATTGTTGGCCCGCCAGCAATAATATTTGGCCCGTAATTTTGAGAATCAAAAATAAAATATTATTTAGATTTTTTTTATTTTTTTTTAAATTTACAACATAGGACCGACAGTCGCACATGAGGGTTTCCGTTAGCCGCCGATCGATCGGCCGCCGGTCATTATCGGCCGATATTCACTCTTAATAGTTTGATCGGTGCTCTCTATAAAGGCCGATCAGGAGAGCTGGATCTGATCGATATGGACATAAACGCGAGTGAAGTATAACCGGACCCGAGAGAGAGATCAGATCAGCTGCTGAGTCTAATGGAGACACGCAGCTCTGCATAATCACCTGAAGCCCCGCCCACTGTTTAGCGCGCTGCATGAGAAACTGACGGGCTGTCAGGAGAGAGAGGGAGGGAGAGAGAGAGAGAGAGGGAGGGAGAGAGAGAGAGAGAGGGAGAGAGAGCATCCGTTTCTCCCGTGTGATTATTCAAAGTTAATGTAAACTTTTGAATAATGTACTTCATCTACTACAAGTAGTTTGTTTGAATGTAATAATTATGTTGTTTGTTGTTTGTGGAATAATTTATTGAAAAATGAATCTGAACTTTTTGATCTGTAACGATTATAAACTGAAGCAATATAAAAATGAGCCCCATTAACTGAGTTTTAAACATCAGCATATCCGGTCCTAGTCCGGTGATTACCTGCTAACGGAAACTCTGCTACACAACTCTTATTATTATTATTATTGAAACATGACCGGTAAGTTTCAAATTACGGTAAAATAAATTCTGTACCGACATATCCGCTTACATTCATAATGTCAGCGGAGGGAGGGGAAGCTGCACTGTGGAAGAGCAGAGTGGCGAGGGAGAGCTGTCATCTTCCCTTTACAAGCTTAGTTCAAACATGTATTTATCGTGTGAATTTGGAAATGAAAATGTCATATTCTGAAAGCCAAGACTTTGTTTATTTAAAATCAAACAAAACACCCGATCCCCGAAAAACTATTTTTTTACGCAAATCCACGTTTATTTTGAAATGAGCCGTTGCGACTTTCGACTGATTTCGATAGAGCGGGTCACATATGGCAAATGTGTGGTTGTGGGGAACCAGGTCAATTAAAGTACTTATTTAACTATTAAATACATTGAGTTTGAGTAAAATACTTGGTTACTGATTAATTGGTTATAATATATTAAATTGCAAAGCAAAACATGCTGTAATTGATTTATTTTGTCCTTTGGTATTTTTTAAAGGTTTTCAACCTGAAAGAATCCTAATGTGTCCTTGAAAAGTTGAAATAAAGAAAAGGAACAAGGATTCCAGTTGCCCCTCAAGCCTCTCAAATGTGGACAAACACTCAAATAAATGCCAAAAACCCAGAGAACTTGACAATACTTATCAGAATAAAAGTATGTTAAATAACACTGCTAGTTAATAACTCTACTTTACTCAGTGGAGGCTCGTCCATTGAGGAAAGGGAGGACCATCCTCCCTACAATTTCAGAGAAAAATAAACTTTGAAGAGAACAATAAATACACCTCAATTTAAAAGATAAGTCTGTTAAAATACAGATAATAGCCCTGGCTTTGGGACTGAAATGGGGCTAGAGAGGACGAGCCTCCCTTTGGGCGGGTCTAGCCAGAGGCTCTGACTGCACATCAGAGTGTTGATGGGGGTCATCAGCGATATCAGAGTTTTTTCTGAGCCGGGGAACAGGGGCGCTGCGCCCTCTTACCAAAATCAATTCCTTGAATTAGGCTTTGATTATGTTCTGGCCCGCCATCTTGCGGCCCAGCAAAAAATTGGCCCACGGCCACACTTACTTGCCTACCCCTGCTGTAAACCATGGGTCGGCAATAGGCGGCCCGCGGGCCATTGGTGGCCCACCAACAATAATATTTGGCCTGGAAAATTATTTTGAGAATACAAATAAAATATTATTTAGAGTTTTTTTTTTAGTTTTTTTTTTTACAATATCGGACTGACAGTCACAAATATAGGCTATACTGTCCGAATAGAGAATCTACCTACACCTGAAGAATGCTTATTGTACTTTTATCCATGTTGAGAATGAATGACACACAGCACAGGCACAATCTGGTAGCGGGGTGCACTGACGCTGATAGTGGATCAATAAGTAGGTGGACAGCGCGTGGTGCTGAAATAGCCAACATGCCAAACATGTGGTTTGAAAAAAATAACACCAGCTCATTAAATCATTCAAACGTAATGTTTACTTATATGTGAACAGTAACAAAGTTCAGTCAAAACATTGACAACAAAATCGGAGAAGCCACTTGATCGTGGAGGGCGAGTGGTGGTGGTGCATATGCTGCCACCCCAGTTGGCAGCTTTGTTTTGAAAGAAAAGTTTTGGCTCATCGGACATTTATGAGAAAATCCCTAATGTCCGATAGCAAGTGAAAGCAGCACAAGACGCGAGCCTTGTAACCCCTCCCCCGGCCCTGGCGCGAGCATGGAAATGTGATTGTCATTTCAACGGGACTGCGCAAAACGAGAAGCATTCGGTCTACAATGACAGAGAAGAGACTGTCAAGTTTGGCTGTACTCAGCATTGATTCAAAGCGCACTAAAGCTTTGGATCTTAATAAGTTTGTGAGCAGTGGCGGACTGGCCATCTGTAGAATCTGGAGAATCACAGAACGACACTGCAGCGGCACCGCAGCGAGGCTCCCCCGTTGACAGTTCACTAGTGGGTGGCGGTGACGAGGCGGTGCCAATCACGTTCGCCATTCCAGTGGGGCGGATGGCGGGGACTTCTCGTTGTCGGGCAAGGACCTCAGTAGAAAATCAGCCCTTTCTGTGTCAGCCCCCCATGGACCAAACTTCCTGTTTTGGAAGGTTTGGCAGCAGAGTAGGCCGCCAGAGAGTGCTACAGCTTCTTAGCTGCGACTCCATAGATACTTGCAGGTCCCCTAACACAGTCTTACGGCCCGTCCACACAGCGGCGTGCGTTGACGCTTGCCGGCGGGCGTGTCTGACACTCGACCAACAACCAATCACATGAATCTCCCGCCCCTGACACACAAGCAGCGGTTTGATTGGCTAGAGCTTGTACTGGCATATGATTCGATTGGCTGACGCCTCCGTCGAGGCGTCAAAAGTTGAACATTGCTCAACTTTTGAAGCGAGCAACGCCAGCAACGCTCCACGTCGCTTCCCAAAATGCAGTTCGGCTAAAAGTGACGTCACCCCATTCAAAGTGAATGGGCAGAAGCGTTGGAAGCTTCAACGCACGCCGCTGTGTGGACGGGCCGTTATGGGGAATGGAAGCGTAACTATGTACTGACAGAATGGATGGACAGGACACTGAAACTGGGGTACTCACTCCAGTTTTGCAGCTTCCCTCCTCCATTCAGGGGTTTAAGAGAGGCAATTCTATCATCCCAGGAGGAGATAGGTTTCCTTTCAACAGAGATTCAGGCCCTGTTGCAAAAACAGGCTGTGGCTGTTGTGCATTCTCAGGACAGAGAAAAGGGGCTTTTCCACAATGTACTTCCTGGTTCCCAAGAAGACAGGAGAATTCAGACCCATTCTGGATCTTCGCAGCCTGAATCACCACATTGCCTGCAAAAAGTTCTATATGTAAACCAATTACTGGAACTAGGGCAGCCGGGGGATTGGTTCACAACCATCGACCTGAAGGACGCTTACTTTCATGTTGAAAATTGCTCCAAAGCACAGAAAGTATTTGTGTTTTGCCTTCCAGGGGGTAGCCTACGAGTACAACAGACTACCGTTTGGCTACTCCCTATCCCCACGCACGTTCAGCAAATGTGTGGCCACAGCGCTTCAGCCGCTGCGTGACCATGGCATGAGGGTTTTGTAATACGACCTCATAGTCATGGCCAGGTCCAGGGAAGAGGCAAACACAGCCCAATAGGCTACATGCACAGTCACTTCCGCATTCTACTCAAAGCGGCCGATTCATTTCCTGTTTGAAAATGACGACCTTTTACACCTGCATGCCTACAAGAGCTTCCGAAATTAAAAATGTCAGATGTTCATTGGATTTGCCGGACGACTAAAGCCCCAGCCATCAAACTCCATAAAGGCTTCAAATTATATGCTGCGGCATATATACACAACTAAGAAGGTAACTGGAGTAACAGGTTCTAACCAGCTAGCTTATGCTCCAGGTTACGCTAACGTTAGCTGTCAAAAGCTAGGTAACGCCAGAGCCCTATAGTATAACTACTATTATACTACTACTATAGTAGACTACTATAGGGCTCTGGGTAACGCTATGTACTGTTTCTGGTGTTAATTCTTTAAAACATTAGCCATTTTGCTAAAAAATACTATCGTTTAATAGCCGTATAGCCTAGCCAACTAGAGGTTGTCTTGTTGTTAGCCACACTGCATAATGGTATCAGCTTTTGTAAAGCAATGTTGCCATAGATGTTTTGAGGTGAGTATAGATCTAACGCTGTTGCTCTGTTTTTCTTAATTCAGTGTCCAATAAAGACAGGCTGACAGGGCAGGTCAGCGTGAGAGCCTTGTGCTACAGGTCAATGAGGAAGAGTGAGACAGCACACAGTTTGAGTGTAGGCAGGCAGCATTGACACTGTTCCCCCCTGTTTATTGAGTTTCAGTTCAGTTAAACATTAGTTTACCTTAAGGGAATCTCAACAGTGTCCTACTTCTCCCTGCTTTATCACAGCTGATTGGTCAGATATTATTACATTGATTATGGATATGTAAGTTTGGGGGTTCAAATATAGTAAAAACTGCTTTAATACAATTTTCAAGGCATCTTAGTTTCCAAAGAAAGTTCATTGTGGTATTGTAGGGTAAGAGGGTAACACTAAGCATTCAGGAATACATGCTTCTTCTAGGATAATGGGTCAGTAAAAATAACCAATAATTCTACTCATAATAACCTCCTGGCTCATTTACCACAAGTGAGGTTACTAATCACTCGTATTTCTTCTCCCTTTTTTAGATAACGCTTCGTGATTCATCACCAGTGGTGCTCACGCACAACCAGTGCTCCTGTGTTGCAGGAACTGTTTTGTGCAATCACACAGTAGCATTGCTGTTCCAAACAGCACACTACACTGAACATGCCAGTTGTGCCGCCTGTGCATAGCTGTACTGAATCGGAACAGCAATGGCACAAGCCGCGAACAATGGTAATTTCAATGAGGTTCAAATACTTGTAATCTTTCACAACGTTTTTGTTTTAAAGTGACTCAACGAAGAGTAATTGTCTTTTCCTTAAGGGTGTGAAGTCAGGGCCCATCAACTCCATGGTCTTCACCAAGCCTGTACCAAATAGGATGGTGCAGCCTGGAGTAAGGTCATTTTAGCTGGAAAATTGTGTTTCCTGTGTTTTTAAAATTCATAATGATATTCTGGTGCTGTATTCCTTACCTTTATTGTCACATTAATGTGCTATATTGTCTTTGGCATTCTTTGTAGGAGTGGATTCTACAGAGGCATGGTGGGGCCATTACCAGATCCCTGCCTGTTCAGAGTTACGGAGGCATACTCAGCATTCAGCATTGAAGACAGACCGCTTGTGACCACAATGAACATGAGACCTGACAAGCCCCTTGTGGAAAGTGCCTTCGGGATGGTGCAGGAGGGCAGTGTTCTGTCCTATCAGATGCCTGCTTTGACGTCTCGGTAGACCACACTTCACACTGACACACCACCAACACCCCACTTGCCCATAGAGGGGTATGTGATCTTGCCATGTGATTTACCGCTGGTGTGCTTACAGCTTATCTGTTGATTTGGAAATGTCTCACAAAATTGAGGAGGCTACCCGTGAGCAAAGCTCTAGCTCAGAATGGCATCTGCTCCGCAAACCCAGGGTTACTGCCTCTAGGTTTAGAGAGATTTGTCACGTCAGAGGTGAGAGCTCTGCTAACTCTCTTGCTGAGTGAATACTCAGGTACAAGGCAGACTGCAGAAATGAGGAGAGGTGCAGAGATGGAGCCCACAGTAGCTGAATACTGGCAAAGACTGGCAAACGTGAACTACTCCCCTTGTGGCCTTGTAATTCACCCCTCTACGCCCTGGCTTCGTGCCTCCCCTGACGGAGTTATTTTTGACCCAACAGAATATCCCCAATTTGGCCTTGTTGAATTCAAATGTCCCAATGTCCCAAATTATGTCGACTGCAAATATGTGCAGATGGAATGTGGCTCCCCTAAGCTCAAGAAAAGCCATGCCTATTACTGGCAAGTACAGGGTCAACTTCTTGTATCTGGGATGCAGTGGTGTGACTTTGTAGTGTGGGCACAGGAGGACTACCTGGTGCAAAGAATATACACAGATCCAGAAGTGCAAAGAGCAATCAGAGAAAAAGTAGACTTTTTTTTTTTTTACACATACATGCCGAAGTACCTGTCATTAAAAAAGTAGTGGACACTGTAGCCATTGTTAACTCTGTAAGCAGTTAGCTGCTAGACCCTGGCTCAGCCGTCATTGTTTTTAGGAGGCAATCCCTCAATCATATGTTCTGAATGACAACAAAATGTGATATATATTGTTTGTCACATTTCATATACGTAAATACATATACAATTGTATTTAAAAAGACAATAAAGTGAAGTGATTTTTTTGTAATGAATAGTAAATCATTGCATTTGTAAGAAATCATCAACGCATTGTAATTAGCTATTTACCATTTATTCAAACAAAACACTATCGTGTGTTAGGCAACACGGGATTACGGTGTGCTCACCCAGCTTAATCACAGCTACCTGCACAGGTGTCATCATCTTGTCTTATTTCACCCATTTCTTGACCAGTGCTTTGTTCTGATAGTTTGACAGCATACATGCAAACAGTTAGTTGATGTTGTAGGCATGGGACAGGAGGATGACACCATCAAAAAGTTTGTTCTCTTTTATCCTCCTAATGACACGCTCCACATGAACCCTCAGTCTGGCAATGGCCTGTGTCTCCCTCACCTGATAGGCTGGCATTTGCTTCTGCTTTGACAGAAAAGGTGGGCAGTACACCTTGCATTTGCAGCAATCGCTGATCAGGAAGCCCTTATCTACCATCACTGCCATGTTTTCAGTCAACAACGCAGCTATTCCAGACTGTTTGAAAATCTCCTTGTCGCTGACAGAACCACCATACAGACTGGAAACAAATGTCACTGCGCCATGTGGGGCTATGCCAACCAGGGCTTTTATGGTGCAGTGAGATTTGTATGTAGAATACATTTCACTTTGGAGGAGGAGTGAGGATGGTGTTTGACACCTCAGCTCTGTGCAATCCAGGATCACCTGTGTGTCTGGGAAATCTTTGAATGCCTCTGGGAGGTGGGCTTGAACTTCTGCAGGTGTAAGCCAGATGCACTGTGACCCCAATAAAGTTGTAAGAAAACTCGTCCATGTTGCAATGATGCGGCTCACAGTGGACTGGTGTACGTTGAAGCGGTTTGCAAGGTGCCTCTCTTTCAAACCCACCGACAGGAAGCAGAGAAAAAGGAAGAACTCGTCAATTGGCTGAAGCAGCTGTCTGTGGAAGATACAAACAAAAAAAGGGTACTATATTAATGTCATGAGTGTAGCACACCATGGGAAAAACATTAAGTTGTTTTAGTTCTCTGATGTATTCAAAAAGGATTGAGTACTTTAGCCTTTTAGCCTACACAAAAGCAATGAAATGTCGGAGAAACATTTTCCTTCAGTTTGTGTTTAGATTGTGTGTTAAAAGAAACGTAGCCTACCGTTGATGGACGTGCGTGTGTAACCACTTCTTCATTCCTCTTGGCAGCTGATATCGCTCTTGTAACACGAACCATTTTATAAATGGAGGCTCAATCAAAAACCAGAAGGCCATCAGGTGGTTATAGCTCGGGAATCTGTACACAAAAGACACATGTCAGTCATTAATTGACACAGTAAATACAGTCGTTAACTGTAACACATGGGCTAATGCTGTCCTCTTGTTTGCTATAATACATTACAATTCAAATAGACTGATTCAGAAGGCACTTGGTGCAGGTATAGTAATATACAGCAGTAAAATGTAACAACTACATTAAAGCAGCAGTAATAATAATCTAAAACATACAGGGAACATTTTACACACAATGACTACTTTTACTCTTCATTCTTAAGTGTGCAACTGGGGGAAACGCAGTGGATATTGACATACTTTTACTTTGGTAAGGTTTTGAAGATTTCCACTTGTAGTAAAGTATTATCAGAATGTTGTTAGTATTAGTATGTTTTACTCCACCACATTTAGTTAACCTTCATAGTTTACTTTTTATATATGAAAACACATGATTTATGATTCTACATGTTCAGTTCAGGAGTATTTTCAAACCATAGTATTTGTAGTTATACTTCAGTTAAGTTGAGTAGCCTACTTATTCCAACACTGCATGCATATAATCAGCAGTCAAACGGCAGGTAAACAGGATTCTTTATAAGCTAACCCATCTCAAAAACTTGGATAGAATTTAGCCAAAACATTACCTGGTATAGAATCGGATGTTGTCGTCGGAGCCAGCAAACCGCTGTAAGCAAAACTGTTGCTGGACTCTTAACTCCTGCAGTTGCTTCTGCAGATCCTCCACTCTTTTGGAGTTGTCTTCTGTAGCTTGAGAGGACATGTCCAGTGTAGCTGGTTCAGGGGTTGAGCAGTAATCATGGTCACGGACATCGATGTGATCTTCCTGCTCCTCCTGAGAGACTGGTTCAGTGGGCCGCTCCCTTCTCTCCCAAACACTAGCCGCTCCCAAACACTAGCCAGCGGTGTTTGAGCAGTAAAGTGATTCCACTCAAACAGAGTTGGTACAGCACCTTTCACAAGCCTCCTACGGCCATCAAGGGTTTTTGGCTCTATTAGTTGATCCGTAGCGAAGTGACGACTGCAGACCTTGGAGTGAGAGGAGATTGTAAAGTTATCGCGTCATATTTTAACCAGCCACTGTCTTCGCAGCTCGAGTTCGGTCGGAAAGCCATGGAAACTTAGGACGCCGTTGAATTTAGCTGACACCGTACAAAGTGGGACACAGCAGTGCTCGGAGTAGTTCTTTACTTGTCTTTGCAAATGCTCCATTTTGAAAATCTTCCGTCGACTCATATTTAAACGATTAAACAGTAAAACATTTGTGGACGCTCAGCTACGCAGACCGGAAGCAAACCGGAAGCTGCCGAGCCATATTACGGCTAAGGCGGAAGTACGTCTCAGACCCTAGTGCATGTAGCCTATTGATCCAAGTGGATTGCAGTCAATTGGAAGAAGAGCAGTCCCATAACTCACCAGCAGGTGGGGTATCTGGGGATTTTTGCTCGATGCAGGCAGACTACGTGCCAACCTGTCAGAGAGCAGACAGGCATCCCTGCTTCAGGCAGTTTGCAGACTGCGACAGGGGGCAACGGTGACAGCTTTGACCATCATGCAGACTCTGGGTCTCATGGCGGCTGCTCCCCTCGTGGTACCGCTGGGGTTACTTACTCGCCTGCAGAGGTGGTTTTCCGGCCTTCGTTTAGATCCCAAGAGGCACAAACAACGTCTGGTGGATCAATCAAAGAAAAGTACCGGAGGAACACAGGATTTAATTCTGCGTGGACAGAGTTATATGCTTTCACAGAAAACGATGCTGGTTTACCAGTATGTTTGATATGTAGAGAGAAGTTTATGGAAGCAAACAAGAGACAGAAGTATTTTAATTTTATTAGACACCGAATTTATAGCATTGAAAATAATTACTTTGAAAATCATGTATCTGAATTTTTTTGCTCCGAATTTACCTATGTGAAATAAAATGTAAAAATTCAAGTTAAAAAAATTTGAATGTTCAAATTCAGATCCCAAAAATTCAAGTGAAAAAAATTCGAATGCACAATTTCAGTGTTAAAAAATTCGACGTAAAAAATGTCAGTGTATACAATTCGATGTCCAAAATTGCGATGCAGCATCATCCGGGCTACTCAGACAGGATAAGCAATCGAGCCCGAATGCAATCAAACCAACTTCTGGCCTATCAGAGCACAGCTTTGTCAGTCATGTGATAACAACAACCCGGGAGAAAAAGGACGGAGAACAGCCTGGGGCTCGGGTAAGTAGTCAGTTCGTGCTATTTATTTTACAAGCAGTGAGGGCTTGACAGCATTTGTATCTTACATTAGCTAAATGAGTGAAGTAGCCTTGTGTCTTGCTGTTAGCAAGCTCCGTAGTTATCATTAATTGAAGTGAATCACAACGTTACCGTGTCCTTTTGTGTGTGTCTCACTTCAGTTAGATAAGTCAAGTAGACCATGCTACACTATACAAATACTCTTACAAAAGCCCTGCATTTAAACATGTTAATGTTACTTTAGTAAAAGTATGCTAGTTAAAGTATTTAAAGTAGACACAAGTTATACTATTATATTATATCATTTGTTTTATTATTACCGATGCAAAAGTTGACTAAACTGTTGTAGTTGGAGCTCATTTTGAACAATGAGCTAACTAATGATTACTTTCATAATGGTTTAATGTGCTGATTATTTTCTATATTAATATATGAAGGTCTGGTTTGTTCAAACTCTCAAAATAGTAGGACATGCTGTCATAATTACCCAGAGTCCGAAGTGACACCTTTACAATGTTAAAGCTGTTAGATAAATGGAGTGATGTAAAAACTAAAATATTCAAGATAGTGTAGTGGAAAAGAGATAATGTTAAAAACATGTTACTAAAACAAAATCTCTTGTTTTGGACTGACAGTAATGATTCAAGAAATAGTAGATAAATAAATAATACACACACATCAATCTGTGTGCATTTGTTGTGTGTGGAACACAACAAATGGTGCTCTTACCTGTGATGCCTCCTCCAAACATTATAACCAGACTGTATCATTCAAACTATAAGTAACAGTTCTAGCTACTTGACTTTAGACAAATAATTCAAAAGACAAAATCAACACAATTTATTGAAAGACCAATCTTTATTTTACGGTGCCTCTCCTTTTGTTTGTGTTATTAAACCCTGTCAATCTAAAAAACTGAGCAACTCAACAGTTAACTTTATATTTCTTATTGTCCAAAGCATCTATTACACTATTTTTTCCCCTCTCATATTCACAGGATAGACGATTAGAGACTTTGGGGGAAACCTCAGCTTTATGAACGTCCTGTCTGTTGGTTTGGCCAGAGAGGGCTGAGGGTCTTTCCCTGCGAGGAGGACCAGGCCTGAGGGAGGAGGACCTGCACCAGCTGCACCTGCAGAACTTAGCCCATGCTGGGCATAGCTGTTACCACCTGCACAGGCCTAGCCTGTCAATTAACAGATTAACATTTTGTGTAACTTATGTATATTATTTCGTTTTTATTTAAAACAAATGGTGATGGTTCATGCTTGATAACTTTTAGTTCACATTTCAATAAATTGTATTTGTACTCCTTTTGTCCGTTATTCTTACTGAAAATGTTTATAGGCCTGACAATAATCACACTGTCTCTGAGGTGCAACGTAAAACACAAAAACTAGACTACAAAACTAGTCAGTGTGCAGGTCTTTGTGTTACAATATAAGTGTCTCTTAGTGAATGTCCTGTACTGCTCTTAAATCTCATAACATCAGCTTTTCCTTTCCCTCTTGTACCTCATTCACACCAACGCAACTCCGGTTCAAGCTCCGTGCTAGAGCTTATTAGGTTCAGAACTGCTTCTTCGGATTAGCTCCGGCTCTTTTCACACTGCCCAGAGTCCGACTGGTGCTGTGTAATTGCGTCATCGTTTGCGTCATGACGTAACCGTTTGCGTGCCTGCTTCATAAAGCCAAACCGTGCGGAAACCCCTCACAGCTGACACCGACAACAACAAAAATGGCCGATTGTGCTCCAGCTTCCTCTGTACCTCTTCGGAAGACCAGATTCCCAGTAGGTAGCTGGTCTCTTCAGTGGACCACTGCTGCTTGTTAAGTTTCTCCATCGTTGTGTACAAACGGGATAAAACGCGGGCTTTTTGTTGTTGTTCAGGAGTTGATCTCGCCCCTGCCCCCGCCTCGACGTAAGCGTGACGTATATGGTGCTTTTGCTCTGGCCGGACAATTGTTTGGTGCTCGAAATGAACCGGATTCCGGAGCTACACTGAACAAAAATATAAATGCAACACTTTTGTTTTTGCTCCCATTTTTAATGAGATGAACTCAAAGATCTAAAATATGTTCTATATACACAAAATAACCATTTCTCTCAAATATTGTTCACAAATCTGAAAAGATCTGTGATAGTGAGCACTTCTCCTTTGCCGAGATAATCCATCCCACCTCACAGGTGTGGCATATCAAGATGCTGATTAGACAGCATGATTATTGCACAGGTGTGCCTTAGGCTGGACACAATAAAAGGCCACTCTGAAACGTGCAGTTTTTTACATTACATTACATTGCATTTAGCTGACGCTTTTATCCAAAGCGACTTACAATAAGTACATTCGACCAGGAAGGCAAGGCAAGGCAAGGCAAGTTTATTTATATAGCACTTTTCAACACAAGGCAATTCAAAGTGCTTTACAAAAAATGAAAGAGATTAAGAAAATGGCATTTAAAATCAGTCATTAAAAAGAAAAGCTAATAAAATAAACATTAAAAGAAAAAATACATGGATAAAAGTTACAGTGCAATTAAACATTAAAAGAAAAAAAAGGAAGGAAGACACAACCTTGAAGAAAACAGAATCATATAAGTACATCAGGTTTCATAGAGCCAAACATTTCAAGTGCTACTCAACTGGCTTTAGGTAAGCCAGTCCTTTATTAGTATAAAAGTGCTTAATAGTTCTAACGCTCGAAGTGGAGTCGAAAGAGATGAGTTTTCAGTTTGCGCCGGAAGATGTGCAAGCTATCTGCCGTCCTGATGTCAATGGGGAGCTCATTCCACCATCCTGGAGCCAGGACAGCAAACCCACGTGTTTTCGCCGATGGGAACTTGGGTCCCCCTCGCAGCGAGGGTGCAGCGAGTCGTTTGGCTGATGCAGAGCGTAGTGCACGCGCTGGGGTGTACGGTTTAACCATGTCCTGGATGTACGAAGGGCCAGATCCATTCGCAGCATGGTAAGCAAGTACCAGTGTCTTGAAGTGGATTCTAGCAGTTACCGGAAGCCAGTGAAGGGAGCGGAGGAGCGGAGTGGTGTGGGAAAATTTAGGAAGGTTGAAGACCAGACGAGCCGCTGCATTCTGGATGAGCTGCAGAGGTCGGATGGCACATGCAGGTAGACCAGCCAGGAGGGAGTTGCAGTAGTCTAGAGGTGAGATGACGAGAGCCTGGACCAGAACCTGAGTCGCTTTCTGTGTCAGCTGGGGACGTATCTTCCTGATGTTGTAAAGCATGTATCTGCAGCAACGGGTTGTAGCAGCGATGTTTGCAGTGAAGGACAGGTTGTTATCTAGGGTCACACCCAGATTCCTTGCAGTCTGAGTCGGGGAAACAACTGAGGTGCCAATGTTGATTGTTAGGTCAAGAGTGGGACAATCTTTTCCCGGAAGGAAGAGCAGCTCAGTCTTGTCAAGGTTGAGCTTGAGGTGATGAGCAGACATCCACTGAGAGATGTCAGCTAGACAAGCAGAGATGCGTGCGACGACCTGGGTCTCTGAGCGGGGAAAGGACAGAATTAATTGGGTGTCGTCAGCGTAGCAGTGGTAAGAAAAACCATGCGGGCTAATGACTGATCCGAGCGAGTTTGTGTACAGGGAGAAGAGGAGGGGGCCAAGAACAGAGCCCTGAGGGACCCCTGTAGTTAATTGACAAGGGTCGGACTCAGACCCTCTCCAAGTCACCCTGTAGGTACGGTCTTTCAGGTATGAGGTGAGGAGGGAAAGTGCAGAGCCTGAAACTCCAAGTTTTTGGAGAGTGCGAAGGAGGATCTGATGATTCACCGTGTCGAATGCAGCAGACAGGTCCAACAGGATGATGACAGAGGAGAGGGATGCAGTTTTGGCAGTGTGCAGTTCCTCCGTGACAGCAATGAGAGCAGTTTATGTGGAGTGACCTGCCTTGAAACCAGACTGGTGCAGATCCAGAAGGTTGTTCTGATTGAGATAACAGGAGAGTTGTTTAAAGACAGCGCGTTCAAGTGATTTAGACAGGAACGGGAGGAGAGGGACAGGCCTGTAGTTTATAACATCAGACGGGTTGAGAGTGGGTTTCTTTAGGAGAGGGTTTACTCTTGCCTCCTTGAGACTGTTTGGAAAGTGACCAGAAGTTAGAGAAGTGTTGATGAAATGGGTGAGAAACGGTAGAATATCAGGAGCGATAGTCTGAAGGAGGTTTGAAGGGATAGGGTCCAGAGGACAGGTGGTAGGGCGGGCAGAGGTAATGAGGGTAAGAACCTCACTTGGAGAGAGAGGGGAAAAGGAGGTTAGTGTGTTGGTGGAAGGCGGGTCTGGTGACCCAGCGGTGAGTAAAGGTGAGTCAGAAAAAGAAGAGCGAATATCATCAACCTTTTTTTCAAAGTGGGTAACAAAGTCGCTTGACAGAAGTGAGGAGGGGGGAGGGGCTTTGGAGGGTCCAAGAGGGTGGAGAAGATGGAAAATAGTTTTTTAGGATTGGAATAGGAAGATTGGATCTTATCTTGAAAGAAAGTGCTTTTTGCCTGAGAGATCGAAGCAGAGAAAGAGGAGAGGAGAGCTTGATAGGTTAGGACAGGGGTACTCAAATACAAATCTTAAAGGTCCAAAATAAATGTTTCAATAAGACAAAGGTCCGTTTATCACGGTCATTCAAACTTTTAAACTATTACAACAAGATTCTTAACACGAGGTTGCAAAAACAAAAATAATCTGTATGCAGCAGTTTTCGTTGTTATTGTGTCTGTGCTTGACCCCTCAGAGTCGCAGTGTAAGAGCTGCACAGTTATGAATAAAGGCAGCTGCACCCTCTTTCATTCAGCATTCCCATTATTGCTTTATAAATGTCTTGTACCCTTGTGTGTCCACTGAGGTTCGTCAGGTCCAACACATCTTCAACAAACTCCCCCTTTGCCTCATCATAAAAACTCACAAACACCAGCAACTGAGCATTGTCAGTGGTGTCAGTGGACTCACCCACAGCTAAGGAAATGCACTGTGCATTTTTTATTCCATCACAAAGCTGATGAATCAAATCACCAGCCAGTATTTATGTTCTTCTGGTTGCTGTGGAATCTGAGAGGGGGATTTGCTTGATTTTACCTGTTATTTCCTCTTTTTGTTTGCCTTCAACATGGTCTCCATCACTTCAGTCATGCATTATTTTATACTTCAGTTATTATCCAGTGGAAAGTCCTTACCTACTGGCCTAGTTCAATCAAAGTGGTTACTTTTTTTTGGCTGGGCAGTGTAGTTTTACACACCGTCTTATTTGACTTTCTCAGGACTTAAAACAGTTTTTTGGGGGCAGACCCCCTCAAAGAAAAAAATATATTTACACACGTAAGGTCATCATCTTAATAGTTGTGTATGCTCATCCGTGAGCAGAGCATCAAGTTGACATGTCTATTACAGCTGAATGCGGCGATTACCATTTTGTTCAGCAAAACGCCTCACAAACGTATTAAGATCAACAGCTTTAGTGCGTTTTGATTCAATGCTGAGTGCAGCCAAACTGACAGTCTCTTCTCTGTCAGTGTAGACCGCAAATACCTCATTCCTTCAGCGCTTGGGTCAGAATGCTTCTCGTTTTGCGCCGTCCAGTTCAAAATGAAATCGCCGCCAATCGTATGTCCACGCTCGCGCCAGGACCGGGGGAGGGGTTACATGACGTGCATCTTGTGCTGCATTCACTTGCACTCGGACATTAGAGACTTTCTCTCATAAATGTCCGATGAGCCACAACTTTTCTTTCAAAACAAAGCTGCCAACTGGGGTGGCAGCTGGGGTGGCAAGGCCTATTTTTAGGGTGACAGTTGCCACCCCGGTAGGTGAAACTAGGCTACTAGCTACAGTACAGATGGAACTAGATGAGCTGTTAACTCTCGCTCTGAATTTATTTATTTTAAATTCTCGCTCTGACTTAGACAGGTTGAAAGAGACACACACATTTTACCCACCCGCATTCCGCGAAGACCCGCCCTACTGTGCCTCTGATTCGCAGATTGTTTGGGGGAAAAAAACGCTGACTGGATGCTGAATGTGATTGGACCAAAGCGTTGACAGACACAGGTGGAACACAGTGGAACAGTCAGACATGCAGAGCGCTGTTTGCAGTGGACATAGCGGATAATTTTGACTCGTTGCGAATGCGTTGTGGCGATGTCTCACATATAATACAGAGAGATAATACATATGAAAAGTATAATTTGCTCAGAGTCCGGAGACAGTGGTGGTTCGGTCCGGATCCGGACCGGAGTCCGTAGTTTGAGGATGCCTGGGTTAGGAGGTCGTCACGGTGTTTGGATTTCCACCGTTTCCGCTCTGCTGCCCTAAGGACGGTTCTATTAGCACCCAGTGCATCATTTAGCCAGGGAGCAGGAGGGGACTGACGAGCCTGCCGAGATGTGAGAGGACAGAGAGAGTCCAGAGTGGATGAGAGAGTAGAGAGGAGAGTTTCTGCAGCAGAGTTTGGAGGCAGGAGTTGGAACGAGTCAGAGGAAGGGAGGGCTGAGAGCACCGACGAGGCTGAGAGCACCGACGAGGCAAAGGTAGAGGGGGAGAGGGAGCGAAGGTTTTGCTTTATTGGGGGGGTCTGAAAACCAGTCAGTATCTGGTGTGACCACCATTTGCCTCACGCAGTGCAACACATCTCCTTCACATAGAGTTGATCAGGTTGTTGATTGTGGCCTGTGGAATGTTGGTCCACTCCTCTTCAATGGCTGTGCGAAGTTGCTGGATATTGGCAGGAACTGGAACACGCTGTCGTATACGCCGATCCAGAGCATCCCAAACATGCTCAATGGGTGACATGTCCGGTGAGTATGCTGGCCATGCAAGAACTGGGATGTTTTCAGCCTCCAGGAATTGTGTACAGATCCTTGCAACATGGGGCCGTGCATTATCATGCTGCAACATGAGGTGATGGTCGTGGATGAATTAAGCAATCATACACGAGAGGCCGTTCTTTAACGTCATTATTGGTACGACAGTACTGCGGCAGGACCGAGGCGCTTGCGCCGAGGTCCGTACGCCTGTACTGGAGTAAAAAAACAAATCGATTATTTTTGTATTTTCATGTCAATTCGGCGAACATATGATACATTAAATGATCGTGAGGATGATGATTTAAAAATCGTTTGTTTGAGCCGGTCTGCATTTCCTGATGAGAAAACAAACCGATGCTTTTTGTAGTTGTACACCAACATGGATTAAACGTGTGTTTTTTTTACCACAATGTTGCATGGGAGCCTGCCTGCAGACCTCCACTCTCAGGACAGTTCCGGTGCAGACCTCCAGTCTCAGGACACCTCCACTGTCAGTACAGGAAGTGACGATTCTGACGCGTTTTTTTCCCGCCCACCGAAGGACTCGTTTGATGGAAGTTTTCAAATCATAATGGAGACTCATCACAGAGGTGATGAGTCCGCCTACCGTGCACTTTGGGTCGGCCTTGGTCAAGCCCTTTTGACCCCCCCAGCCTGGTTCTCGTAAAAGTTTTTCGCTCAAATGACACCATGGAGGAATGTAACGGGAGTTAACAGGGGACTCTGCCCGCCTCACGAGTGCCTATTTTGACACTTTTTTTGACTTTTCCCCGGTTTTATTATTTTTTTTGACTTTTCACCCGGTTTCTACCGGGGACATTGCCCAGCTGGAACCCCCCCACCTCCGCCGCGGTGCACCCGGCAAACACGGTTGTTTCTCGAACCTTCCACTGTTGTCTAGCGGGTGTAACTAAAATACAAGATGTCGTATTTATATATATAAATAAATATATATCTATATATATAGATAATAAGTGTCAGTACGATTTTATTTTGTATTTGCGTGCATTTCCTGTACTGAGAGTGGAGGTGTCCTGAGAGTGGAGGTCTGCACCGGAACTGTCCTGAGAGTGGAGGTCTGCAGGCAGACCCCTCTCCAATGTTTGTGGAATTAATGGATAAAATGCACAGATTATTATTATTCCCACTCCGATCGGGACACTAGGTCCACCGTTTCCCCGCAGCGAGGCTCCCCCCGTTGACAGTTTACGTGGGCTGGGCTGGGTGCAGTGGCGGACTGGCCATCGGGATTCGTCGGTACCGAAGTGGGCCGGTCGGATAAATCATTGCACATCCCCCACTCCCCCCGTTGACAATTTACTAGCGGTACCGAAGTGGGCCGGTCGAGAGTCTCGGGCTGATTTTTAGTCCCAGTCCACCACTGGCTACATGACCGTATTATCGCCCATATTGACGCACCTAATTCCTAAACTTCTAACAGATACAACATAAACCGATCCTTCAGCCTCATATGAGCTCTCAGACACGTTCAAAATTAAACTGTCATCGCTGTCTGAGCTTGCTGCTGTGTGCGCCATTGTGCGTTTACATGCAGATGCTGGGATCCTGAACGGTGCAGCTGGAGCGCTGTGCCCGAAATGACGTCACACATAATTTGGCGGGACTTGAAGAATCCCCGAGAAGATCCAGAAAATGGTCAACATTGAAGGGCAGATTAATGGTTATCAAAGTACAAATATCCAAAATCAGTTCAGTAACGATTTTCAAGGGTCAATATTTACTCAAATTGATGGGTTTGGATGATGGGGGAAACTCGTGTCACAGGCTCTTTAATGTTTTACACTTCTCTATTACGTTTAACTTGGATGCTACGCATAGCATCGTTAGCACATTATGGAGCTACCGATTGCTCAAATGCTAACCCAACTCTAAACATTCATTAACGTTAGCTTAATAAAAACACCAGTAACATAACATAAAGTACGCAGGGTTGACTTACCGAATAAACTGCATTCATGAACGGTCTGTTTTAACCGCAGATAAATCCTATATTTGCATGACGAATAGTCCATCAGGAACCAACACAACAAACACGGCCGAGTTCAAGTAGTGTTCTCCTCATGAGCTGAGCCGTTGTAGCATCACGGAGCTAACGGAGCTAGCAGTGAGACAGAGGAGCTAGGAGCAGCAGTCCCGTTGTCATGAAGGGGGAATCTAACTATATACAGAATATCTTTTTGTGGATCCAGGCTAGAAACATGTTCATTTTCTGATGTTAAGTTGGACATTTTAACCTAGGGTATACGGGAATTGCTCCCATCTGCATCCATCGCCTACAGTTTGCAGCATTGGGCTTCACCGCACTGTGTCCCGGAGTTCACTGCTTGGCTCTGATATGCCAGAAGTCGGTTTGATTGCATTCGGGCTCGATTGCTTATCCTGTCTGAGTAGCCCGGATGATGTTGCATCGCAATTTTGGACATAGATATATATAAACATGTTTATGTTTATATATATCTATGATTTTGGATATCGAATTTTAAACACCGATTTTTTTAACACCGAAATTGTGCATTCGAATTTTTTTCACTTGAATTTTTGGGATCTGAATTTGACTATTCGAATTTTTTTTAACTTGAATTGTTACATTTTTATTTCACAAAAAATTCAGATACATGATTTTAAAGTAAATATTTTCAATGCTATAAATTCGGTGTCTGATAAAAATAAAATTCAAATACTTCTGTCTCTTGTTTGCTTCCACAGTAGTTGTCAAAGGTGCTGCAGCCTTTACCTATCGAGGAACAACTCGGGAGAGGAAGACAGCTGACGATCTTCAGCCATAATTCAATGGGGTATGTAATTTATTTCAGAAAACACTTTTTGTTATATTCCATGGAATGCTCTTAACGTCCCGATAGCAATGAATATATTAAATGCTTTGACAATAAATACATAAACATTTTTATCTCTGGAAGCCGTGGCGCTGTAAAAAGCACGACCAATCATTTTAGCCGGCCCGGCTAAAATAACTGGATGGCCTACCTGCCTGTCAGCCTTCCATCTGTTCACAAATGTATCTCGTGCCCTCATTGGTCATGTGCGCGTTCGTGTGTGTTGGAGGAGGGGCTCTGTAAGGAAGTCTGAAGAAAGAGGCAGATTTTTTCCGGTTGTGTACTTTCAAATTCTAGCGCACTCGAGCTGGTTTCTCCATTCTTACCTACCCTACCTTTAACTCTTTTTAGGGTGCAGGCTATGTTTTATTTATTTCAAAGTGGGCCCATTTTAATAATATTTTGTTTCCTTCAAATGTGCAGAGGACTCCCCAAGTGCTGTGTTTAATTTATTTTAAAGTAGGCCTGTGTATTATTTTTAATTCCCAATAGGAGTTCTTCGTTTCTTATTAGAGGTTAACCGTTTTATATAATGTAATAAATAGCATAATAAATGCAAAAAACTGTAGTTTTTGTCTGATATAACAATAAATACAACTTTATTAGCTATCAAGCTATGAAATATGTTTTGCGGCTCCAGACAAAACATTTTTTTGGAAAAAGGAGCAAAATGGCTCTTTTAGTCAAAAAGGTTGCAGACCCCTGTTCTAGAGCTACAGTATGGTCTGTAGTACTGCTCCTACAGCACTGCAAACCCTTACTACAGGGTGAACATGTGCTGGTGAGGAGCGACAAACGCACCACAGAGGCTTACATCAACAGGCAGGACGGAGTCAGCTCCGCCGCCTTGTTTAGCGCAGCGGAGAACCTGTGGTTGTGAGCCTCAGAGAATGTTTTTATCTCCACATTTCGGGACTGGAGAACAGGGCGGCCGGCCTCATGTCAAGAGGCGGGCCCCTGCCAGACGAATGGTGGTTCTCCCTGGCTCGGCAGGACAATCCACCCTTGGGGGTGGACACGTTTGCACACGAGCCATGGCCAAGAAAGCTGCTCTACGCCTTTCCACCGCTGCGTCTCATTCTCTCCATCCTAGTGGCCCCAGGTCGCCGCTTGGCGCCGTGGTACGCAGAAGTGACACAGATGATGGTAGGCCAGCCCTGGACGGTTCCTCAGGTCTGGGGGGCGTTGTCTCAGGAAGCTGGTGCAATAGGAGCGTTACCCACGCTGGGCCAAAATCTCCAGGCTTGACTCCTGAGAGGGACAGGCTGAGACGGGAGGGACTGTATAAAAATACATTTTGCCCTCAAACTTGGCAACTGTCTCCCTGTCAGTTTCAGATTCATTTTTAAGACTTACTTACCAGTAACTACTTGTGTTTTAAACACTTGTTTGATTTGTTCCCTCCTACTTACGTATATGATGTTTTAATTCCGGGTCACTCAGGGGGAACATTTCTTTGATCCAAGGGTCTGATGTTTGTCATATTTATTTACATTTTGATTAGAGAATATTTGTTGACATGTGCACAAGATGACAGAATTAAGAAAAGTGTTTGGCGATGAGACCCCATTGTGATTTCATTTAGCCCCCAGGGTCTAAACACAGTTGGTGATGTTGATGGGTTGAAGAGGATGCTGAAGACCAGGATTTGGTGAGGAGTGGACTCTTGATGGGCTTGACCTGGCATTGATATGATGACAGGAAGTGGATCTGGTGGAGGAAGGCTGTGGCAAAGTAGCAAAAAGTAGATTGTAGTTGAAGTAGTTGTTTCCCAAAACTATTCTTATTTTCAACTTCCTAAACGGACACTTGGTCGAGAGCGTGACTAATGGTTTGTGCAACTATTGGACTAGATTTGGGAATAGATCTTGGTTTTGAATTTGTAAAAGTATGTTATTGACAACCTAGGAATGAGGCTTGACTAGTTCCTCAATACCTAAAAAAACGGAGAAAAGTGTTCCTGCCTTATATACATAACATACCCTCGAAAAATTACATGATAACATCTGTTCACAGAATGTTAACTCAGAGGACATAAACCAGGGTTGACTGCGCTATCTCTATTCCTGGCCGCTTGTCTGTGGAAGAAATTGCACCACCATATCAGAACTACGTAAACCTCAAGGCCAGACTCTTTTCTTTGGCTTTCAATTGCAACGACAGGCTGGCCTTTTTGTAATGGTTATCTGAGCTTTCACATTTCTCACTGATTTCTTGATCTCTGCCTGGGTATATGCATGCTGTTATTTGTCGTCTGCTGTTAACCTGCTATATTCTGCCCTAACCACTTTGGTCAGCTCAGGCTGTGTATGTGCTATAGAAATACGTTTGACTTTAGTTTAGTTTTATTTACATCAAACATCAAAATGATGTTCTTTGAGCTTTCTAGTCCATTTTAAATACTTATTTAAGGTGTTTTCTTGCAGTTATAAACAACTGAAACCAAGATGCCAGTTTTTCTAAATGGATATAATTAAATTACAGTTAACAACTAGTTTTTACTTTGGACATTAGGCTTTAGGCTGGCTAGCAGTTTCCTCTTGTTTCTTGTCTTCATGCTAAGCTAGGCTAACCATAACGCTACTAACCATATCTTTAGAGTGGTATCGATCCTCTTATCTAACTTTCTTATTATACAATTTTTATCGTTTATATAGTGCAGGTATCAATAACCAACCACGTAAACCAAATTCCAACCATGTTTATACATTTACTTTGTTTTAAACTGTTTTATTCTAATGCCTTCCAAACATAACCCTGTTAATCTATGATACAGTAGTAGAGATGAGAACCTGGGCTTTCATTTTTGCTCACTTCGCATATTGTTGAAATTATTTTAATAATAAGCTGGAAATTAAAAATAATAATAATAAATTGTATTTATATAGCGCTTATCTTTGATTCAAAGTTAAATGAGAAACGAGGTGTGAAAATGCGAAAACAAAAGGAAAAGCACATTTTGATTTCCCACGGTGATGAATTATACCAGAACTATTTTGCACGTACAGTTGAAGTTCAATGAACTGTGCTGATGCATCATAATGGCAGCAGATGCAACACACTGCTCCTAATGGGAGGTGGGCTTGTTGAGAAGGTCTTCTTCAAAAACACGTGGGACATTACTGTAGATCACATGCTGCCCCAATTTGGAAGGCAACTCATCTTCTTTCTGATTTATTCCTATGACAAAAATAAATTCTCTCTTCCACAAATAAAAAATACCTCAGAATATGTCAACAAACAGAGGTACAGATTTTTCAAATATCCAGGTAACATGTGTTATGGATAATGTTCTTTTTATACATTGGAACACATTTTTTCAGCCCAAGATCTATTTGAAGTGATCAGGCCTTCTATCCCAAGTCTATGATTATAATCTCACTTGAATCATGTGGGAATGGAAAGTTTTTGTTGAAACATATTATACTTCAACGGAAACTGCTACACCAAGGAGAAAAAAAGGAAATCATTTGTGTATTGGCTCGATTTCAGGTCCGAGCTTTCTCGCTTACTCACTCCCTTCCTTTTTCACTCCTGCCTGTTCCCCTTCATGTCTTTCTCTTAACTTTCCCTCTCCCGCTCTCTCTCCTCACATCTGGAGGGCATCTGCCGTGGCTGTGTGATTCCTCGCCTGCTATGGGACAGCTTGTGTTTGGACTGGACGTCAGACTTCCGTGCGCTTCAGCAAGCCTTGGTCGGACGGGGTAAAGTAGCAGACCAGCAGAATATCGCTTTGGCAGACTTCTTCGCTGCATGTTTTATGGATGGCTGCTGTTATGTCATCTTTCTATATTATACTGGGCTGTTAAGTGTCAGCTTCAGTCTTCTGTGCATGACTATATGAATTCCAGACGATCCACTTTAGCAAAGCAACCTTACGACCTCTGCTCAGCCGAGAAAGACCATGCAAATGATATGAAGACTTTTAAAATGCTCTGCCTCTGCTAATACATACTTGCTCTTGAAGCCTCTAAATTACAAGGTAACATAAGAGTGCTGTTGACTTTATGACAGCTTTAAACTCTTCTCTGACCCCTGGATGCTATGCTGTTTTATATTCTAGCCATCGTTCACATATACAATAAGTGCAGCAAAGTGCAAAGGATTTTAGTGTGTATTTGTTGGGGTGTAAGCATTCAGCTTTGTGGATTTTCTGTGTGGACAAACAAACAATCTCTTCTGATAGATGGCTTTTAGACCTTTGCTTTGAGAGCATGACTTGATTGCCCCCTTAAATGGTTTTATCAAAACTTCTGGACAGCAGGCTTTTTCCTGGCTTTCCCTAAACTCTAGCCTCAAATAAACACTTCTGTGCTTGTGCTTGTCTGACAGAAACAAAAGGCTAGATTCTTATTATTTCATTTGATCTATACCTGAAGCTTTAGCATTGGAGAAACAGAGTCGAGTACCAGCCTGTGGAAATGCTTTCCCTTGCCTTAAAACAGCTCTTTGGCCACAGCAACTAAAGCTCTCATGTCCATCCATGCTTTCGCCAAAACCACCAGACTCCATTGGTCTACCGCTGCCTTGATTACTTTGTTTCAGTTTTTTTACATTTCATTTTAGTGAAGCTTTTATCCAAAGACTAACAATAAATGCAATAAGCCGAAAAGATACAAACTCAGAACAAAAATAATAGTGCATATATATTCGCTTCAAATAAGCCAAAGCATTGTAAGTGCTGGGGAATTAGTTTCTAATAGACTAGACCATTTAAGTGTTGGGTTAAATGGTTAAGGTACAAGCTATGTTTGTTGTGGGTTTAAAGGGTAACTTCGGATTCACCAAAGACACGCAATAACACAAACATACTAACAAATAGAGGGGCAGTAGACTAGAGTTATACATTGCTTAAATAACAGTTTTTGTTTATGGAGTCTGGTGTATCTGGCAAAAGAACATACATAATGGCTTCAGTTCATTCAGGAGGGACTTAGCTCCAGGTGTCTAAAGTAAGTTTTACGGCTGCTGACTCACACAGCAGCACACTGCTTGGGAGGAGGGGGCAATGTGGCCACCATGTACCTTAGCTTACACAACCTCTAGGGATAAGTACCTCATAAATGACAACAATCAGAACCAGTTTTCAAAATTGTTGTCGTGTGTGTGTGTGTGTGTGTGTGTGTGTGTGTGTGTGTGTGTGTGTGTGTGTGTATGTGTGTGTGTGTGTGTGTGTGTGTGTGTGTGTGTGTGTGTGTGGAATGATGAGATGCACTGAGATTGTTGATGCTTGTTTTCTTTTTTTAAATTAGCCCTTCAAGTTGTTGAGGCTCGAAGCTTCAGACACGCAGAGGGCAGAGAACCGGACGTCTTTTGTTGCTAGCCTGGTGCGTAAACATGGCAAACCCTTCATCAATTAAATAAAATGCCCTGCAGAGATAGACCAGTGTTGCTGTTTTGAAAAACATTTGAAATTAAATTATGTCGTACATATTCCCATGGTTCCATTAGACTGCTTTGTTTACATCCGTAACATAGGTAACACTCACTCTTCCATTGGCTAGCGCTCAAACACATTGAAAAAGATCGGGAAAGACATTGGACCTTTCCAACACATCTGTTAGCCGTTGACCAATCACAACAGAGCCGGCCAGCTAACCAATCGGAGCAGACTGGGCTCTGGTTTCAGACAGAGGGTGAAAAGAGGTGCCGCAGCACAGACAGGCAGTATGAGAAAAATAAAGAGCTTTTTGAACATTAAAGCATGGAAACATGTCACAGTAGAGCCTCTAAATACAATTATGAACCTGGAAATTGGCATAATACGGCCCCTTTAGGCAAAGAATGTGTTGTGGGTGTATTCCAAGTTTCTCTGTGCTTTGTTTACTTACAATGTTAGTACTTGTTTGTGTGCCCCACGGACTAGCATCGTTAGCCGGTAGCCACTGGCTCACCCGTCACTATGCCCAGATCTGTGTAAAGGCAACGATAGTATTAGCTTAATCGGTTTCTACAGCTTTAAGCTGATGGGAATACCATTAGTCTTGCATGTATTTGGTTATACACCAACGTTTAGACAAACTTAAATGTCAACTTGATGAGGAAAAGTCAGATGAATACTAAAGCTATTGAAATTCAGCCTGAAGGGAAAATGAATGTCTGCAGCAAAAATTCTTCTGACATTTCATCGTGGACCAAAATGGTAGACCATGTGCAAAGAGGCTGGAAGTTAGATAATGTAATTTGTTTTTTTCAAACCCACTGCATGATAGAATGGCTTAATAATCAGTGTCTGAAAAATAGATTAACCCCTGTCATCTCCTCTAAGTCAATAGGCATTTTTCACAGCATGCCTTTTTACTGGTCACTATAGGAAAATCACTAAACACACTCTGGCTCTGTTCAATTCAAGTGTCCCTGTAAGTTGGTGAGCCAGCATTTACAACTCCAAGGCCGTTAAACTAAAGCAGCTAAACACATTGAGCCAACTCTTGTCACAACTGTAACATGTCAGGATCAGCCACAGCTATTTTTAATAAAACATAAAAACCTATAATGAATTATTATTCTTTTTATTTGGATTGTTTGTGAAGAATGAAAATAACTCCCACTGACTCACACATTGATTTTTGACATGAGACATCTGTGCAGTGCCCCTTCATGTACCAATAAACACCTTTTTCCCTTCAAGCAGGATTTTCTTTTCGACATCCCGTAAAAACACTTTCCTCAGAACTGACTTTTGCAAATCAGTTTCCAGGTAACTGCTGTGCTTAAAGCCAACAGGTGGGGAACACAGAGATATGGTCGGCTCTGTTTCAGAAAATGGCTTCCTGCTGTTTTTTGTTTTTTAACCTTAGCTGTGAGCTAAATATTTTTCTTTTAGAAATTGACAGTGAGTAATTGGGATTTTGGGGTGCTTTAACAAAATCAAGAAGTGTGTTTTCAACCATGTCAATTACAGCCATCTGCTTTGTAGGGATGAGTTAGTAATAACCAGACAGAGTTCTGCTGCCATTATTGACAGACAGTAGGGTAGTAAACAGTGAATATGGCTTATCCCAACACAACATTTATTTGGGAGCCACAGTGGTGTATGGTGCATCTCATTCATCCAACATAATAATAGGTTACATTGATCGACAAAGGATCTACCACCACTTTAATGGCCAACAGTATAAGATTGTACTATAAACAAGACCCTATTTCCAGGAACCAAATCCTCCTGATGTTTTGAACTTTTCTTTCCATGTGCTTGTGCAACAGGAAAGCTCGGCATGGCCTTTCCCAAGCATTCCATACTGCAGGCCCTGAGTGTGCTGCTCTTGGCCTTCGTGTTGGTGCATTGCCAGGCCCCTCTTGAGCCAGAGGAAGAGGAGGAGGAAGAGCTAATAAAGGAGAGCAACATCTCAACAATGGTGACGAAATCTGAGCTGCTTGAATGTCCGCTGGAGTGCAGCTGTACGGCAGAAGGCTCGGTGGACTGCGCTGGAGTCGATCTCACGGAGTTTCCCGCCGAGCTGTCGGACAAAACTCGCCAGCTCTCTCTACAGGTCTGTAGACTGCGTACACATACAGTTCATTAAATCAACATTTTGTAATTCTGCTCAGAAATTATGTAGACTAAAGCAATCTGGCTGCCTTTGTATGAACTCTCTGTGTTTTGTCCCCTGATGCCAGAACAACAAAATCAAGGAGATAACAGTGGAGCACATCTCCCATCTGCATCAGCTCGAAACCCTCAACCTTCAGAACAACTGGCTTACATCAGCTGGTAAACAATGTTTAACAGTCTAAACACCCAGCAGTGTTCTGTGTGAAAGGGTTCTGTTGAGTGGGATCACTGTCAGGTCAAATTATAGCAATGTTACTCTTTCAATTACTAACTATCGCCATTGGGAGATATTTTAGAGGAGAAATGCAGTTTGGTGTGGGTCCATATTTACTTTTACGCTTTTATTGAAGCACAGCTTATAAAAGACAAGTGCTTTGGCTGTCAAGTGTTCCAACAAATCAGTACTAGGCTTTGCTTACAGTCAATAATAGTCTTTTAAGGCAGGAGGAAATGCAGTGACCTGCTGTCAAGGATATCTGAGCTCTATTTGTCTACCTGTAAAATGAACTGACAAGCCGCTTAAATACTGTATGCCTCATTTAGTTTAATAGGGTCATCACTACCCTTATATTATGCCTATTTTCTGCAGCATTATTTGGTTTGCTTCCATAGACAAAGGTGGGGGATAGTACCTGGTGCTCTTTTTAGTACCACCTCTTTTGTGGTTCCAAGCAACCTCAACCTATACTCAAAGGTACATTCAAAACACTACAGGACACTGATTCATCAGAGAATCGTCCCAAGGAATGTTCTTGGTGCCAGACCGTGTCCTGTGTCGTGCCGAAACCCGCCATTTTTAAATTGCCAACCTACTAGCCAACCTCACTTTACCCATATTTAAAAAACATTTTACAAAGCTAAGCCTCCCACCGACACTGATGGGGAACAATATTCTTTCGAAATGGAGGCATGTACCCGGCATCAAAAGTAAGTCAAGTAGAATCATGTTGAGCTGTACCATGCCATGGAAATGAGGCGGTACACACCATATTCTAGCTACCATAATATTCTCTTGTGTATTTCAATAGGTTTTGTGAATAAAGCACCATCTCATTGTGTGCAATACAATGCGCATGCTCCACCCTCAGACGCGCTGCCACCAGCCCCCTCAGACAGAGCACTGCATCCGTCCATCCCACTCCAGCAAGTTGGTTTTTCCGAGTTTTCCAGATCGCTAATTTTGCATTAGCAAACAAGAAATGTGTCAGTACTAGAGTTTCCTTATTTTTCAGGGTGTATTTGGGGCCATGGACAAAAAGTGGTATAGAGAAAACCTCCCCCAACCCTTCCACCCACTCCTGTAAAAAAATATTTAGACCAGCCAATCGGGGAGCAGTAAAAAGTCCAGTTATCGATATGGCCCTCCAGAGCAACAGCCAGGCCATAGCCAGCCAGCAGGGAGAGGCACCATACAGCAGCCGCTGAGCTGCCTGCAGTCTAAAAGCAGCAGTCCTTGCAGTAATGTCCACAAGGCCCTGCCCCCCCTCCGCCACAGGTAGGTACAGGACCGATGCTGGCAACCAGTGATGACCCGACCAGAAGAAATCCAAGAGGAGCCGCTGCAGTTGTTTCATGAGGCCCGGCGGTGGGGTTAACACCTGGAGTCTGTGCCACAGAGATGAGGCAACCAGATTGTTAGCTACAAGAACTCTTCCCCTGTAGGACAGCTGGGGTAGCAGCCATTTCCATTTGGCTAATTTGCACCTTTCCCAGCAATCCCTACCAGTTCTGTGCCACCATGTCCTCAGACCCCAACCAAACTCCCAGGACCTTTAAACCCTTGTTTCCCCAGCTAAGGTTACCAGGAAGACTGGGCCTATTTCCTACACTCCACTGATCTACCAAAACTGCCTCACTCCGAGTTAACTTAAGAGGACGAAGACCAGACTGGGGGTCTGGTCTTCACAAAAGCATCAAAAGTACAAATGGCAAAACAGGCGTCAAACCTCTTGCTAACGATAGTTTCCCCATTGACTAAGCATTTGTTGTGTGTGCTACTGTAGATGTGTAGCTGAATGCCAATGTGTCATTATAATTCTGACAGTCTGCTGAGAGGAACAGAGAGCTTGGAGGATTTTTCTCTTCCTGGCTAGCTGTGCGACTGCTAGCTTTGTTTCTGTTTCCTTCGTCTCCCAAATCTTATGGATCAAGCATTTTGCTATTATAGTAGCCCTAATAGAGCAACATACACTCTTCAGATGAAAATTACATTTATATGGGAGATAATAACTCCAAGATTGTGAACATGTCTGTAGTGTAAAGACAAAATATCACAATGTCTATTTAAGTCATTTAAATACATTATACTGGGAACTGCTCTCCGGAAATCCAATCAAGCCTTGAGTGCCTGGAATAATTTAGCATCAATTGCATTGGTCCAGTCGAAAGTTAGAACCTCTTCTTCCTTCAGTCTCTTTTTCAAATCAATCTCTTTATCTGTAGACTCCTGAACCTGCCATGTAGTTGCCCTAACAATGTTCTGGTCAATGCTTTGGTTTTCTCTACATTTTTAGAGGTAGAAACCAAGGATGTGTTCATTAAAATACCTTATTTTTAAGTCATTCCCAGTTACTACTCATTCTCAGGGTCAGAACAAGGATTGTCTATAGTTTTAGTTTCATAAAGTTTTACTTCAGATTTGTCAAGCTGAACTGAGCATACACTGATTATCAGTGACGTCTTTCAGAGTCAGATTTACAAATATTATATTTTGACCTTAATCGAAATATTCGGTTATTTTCAAAAGCTTTTTTAGTCTGATGCTTCGATTCATTTTAAACAGACTGTTCAACAAAAGGATACCCACAATCTAAATATTGGATTGTTCTTTCTTAGTAAGATCCCATTTTCATTACAATTGTGGTCTTACCTTGACTTGAAGATGAAGTCCATGCTATCCTTCTGGACAACAATCTCTATTACTTTTTTGTAAAAGTCCTCCTTATCTTCCTCTAGTTTCAAAAGTCTAGTTTGTTGTTTGCTACCGTCTCTGCGTAGATTAACAGTAGCAACAAGAACCTGTGGGCTCACTTGCGCCCCCTTCAGTGCGGCAGAGGTTATGGCTGCCTCTCCAGATGCTTTTTTCATTGCCGTTGTATGATGAGACCAGCGAGCCTAAATATACGTGAAATAAGTTATTTAGAGACTATGGATAGCGAGGATAAATGTAATAAAGGGATCTACAAACATTACATTGGTGACATATAGTGAGATGGTGCAGGCATGCGCTTAGGGCCCGCTTTCCAGCCAGTTTCTGTGGGGTGACGTATTCTGAGATGAGGCAGATCTCATCTGTGCCTCACCTCACCACACAGTAACTGGCTTGAGCGCGCTCAAAAAATAAGTGCCCGCGTTAAATTAGTGCCCGCGCTCCAGCCAGTTACTGTGGGTTTACGAGAGGCAGAGCTCGTCCCTGACTCTCTTCTCATCGCCACCCGTAGTTGTAGCGGAGCTCGTCAAATTTGCTGATTTTGACTATAAAAAGCGATTGGAATCATACATAAATCACATTTACAACACAGATCAGTGGAGACATTTTATTATTATTATTACTATTTAGTTTTTCTTTAGTTGTTTTTCCGTTACATTGGAGTATGACAGGTGAGGCTCTGTCTCCCCTGCCTCCCCTGACGGCACGTCGCTGCTGATTATCAGTGGGACTGACTTAAGGTATGCACTGATGTATTGTACAGATTCTCCTCAATGTGAAAGCTACACAAATAAAGATTTTGTTTTAGATGCTTTAGAAGGACATAGTGAATGAAAACATTCAGAAGCATCACATTAGCGCAGTGTTTCTCAAAGTGGGGGGGTGCGCCCCCCCCTGGGGGGCGCAGAGGCATGGCAGGGGGGGGCGCGAAAGACCAGGAGGAAAAATGGCTATAAAAAAAAAATCATAAATTGAAAAATTATTGATTCGAAAATAATATGATGCAGTACAGTACTATTACGTCTGGGTCTCTGTGTTTCATTAAAGCTTGGCTCTGTGTGTGTGTGAAACGAGCCATTTTGTGTGCGCGAGTGAGAGCGAGAGAGAGAGCGCACCGGTACTGGAGATCGTTGTTGTTAGCTTCTGGTGCTAGCGAGCTACGCTAACCGATATAAGGAGTTTTTTCAACAACAAAGTGGAGGAGAGTCAGACTGAGAGACTCAGTGAGCTAAAGGACTCTCTCAGTGCTATCTCAGTGGGTCTCAAACGTTTTGGTCACCATTAATGTAAACAATTATTTCCGAGGCACACGTTTATATGATCATTATAGTTATACAAAAATAAGAGAATAAATGAAAAACAGGTATGAAATACTATATGACAGTAAAACAAGAATAAAGTTTAAAAGGGTGATTTGTAAAATATCCATAAAGAAAAAGTAAATCTGTTTACAGTTCTGTTTCAAATGGGTGTTGAGAGATGTATCCATAGAACTCTTCATTTTGCTCTCAAAGTGCATCAGATTGATGCATTTAACTTCAATATTTAAAAATAAATCTTCCCGGGGGAGCTTGCCCCCGGACCCCCCTATGTGAGGTCCACACACCACCGATACAAATAGCACTTTACACCTATATGCCGTGAGCTGATTATTGAGCCTTCATTGTAACAGTCGTGGGTACATTGTGTATATGCGTGGGGAGTGTTGCAGTAGAAAATTCCACTGTACATTAATGGGAAACCCTAAATGTTTGAGCACCCTCTATGAAACGTCAAGCTACCCCACAGCACCCCTAAAATAAATCTCTGGCGCCGCCACTGAGCCTGACTATTTGTGTTGGGGGGGCCGACTTTTTTTTTTCTCCAAAGGGGGGGCCTGACAGAAAAAGTTTGAGAACCACTGCATTAGCGTCACTGTGCTATGAATACAATTAAGTCCAGTAATTGCCAATACATCAATGTGCTAAATAGAACACAACAAGTAAAATTGGCAAAATGATGTGTCATTTCCACCCTTGCGCAAATGAGCATATTACAAGTCAGACACATATTGCAGAGTTACATCACATACAAACACTGCAAATAAAAACGCTGCAAAAAGCTCAAAATACAACAGAAATCAGTGGAAACAAAAAATTGATGCACACAGATGGGACCAGTGGGATTGTTGAAGTTCAGGGATGATAAAGTTGTCCAGCTCTCACTGTTGGTAGAGTTAGTCTGTTTCATAAGTATTTAAAATTACTGTTAGCTAGGTCAGCTAGTTAGCTTACAGTAGACCTTCAATAATATCGGAAGGAATCATGTGATCATGTTGTTAAAATAAGCCAATTAAACTTACATTTTTGGTAACTTTTGAACAAAAGAGACAGTTGAGACTTACTCATAGCTGATTAATAGTTCATGATGTTTTTCTTTTGATAGGCCTTGAAGATGAAGGTTTTGAGATGCTTGAAGAGCTGGCTTATTTATACCTGGCAAATAACAAGGTGAGTCCCAGTAAACTTGTGTTTATTCTCAATACTGAAACTTAAAATGTGCTTACATTTTGCAAAGGTAATTTAATCTTTTGTCTGTCCAATCATCACACTCATTTGATTACATTTTATTCCGATACACTGACATAGGGCCAGCTGGCAGAGAGAGGTGGCAGTCTCCTCTCATTCACTCTGTGTGCGAGCATACTGGTAATCACTTCCAGTATGGCTGTGCCAGCTGGTGAGAGCTAAAATGTTACTGACCCTTTTGGGCACAGCGAGAGACAGAGAAAGAATGGACAGATTGTTTTTTTGCCTTCACAGAGATGAATAGGCAAACAGGAAGAATAGGGGATTTTAAAATGCTCACTAAGCCTCAAAGACACCCATGCTGCTTTAATCCATAAACCATGTTATAAAGGAGAGAGCTCTAAATGAACATCTAATCTCACCAGTGCTTCTCGGATTTGCTATTTTTCACAATGGTGCACTTGTTCTGTGGAGAAAGAAGTGAAGAAAACCCTGCTTTTAATAAGGGGTACACAGCTTAATGTACAGTAGTCCACTTCTTTAGAGAAGACAGACGGCATCAAAGCAAGTACTCGTAGGAAATAATCAAATTCTTCTACACAAACAACAATATAGATGTGTTGTCTTTCAAAACCACTATAATGTCCAAAGTAAAAATAAATGTGTGTTTATTTGAGATGGTTAAGGTTATAGAAAACTATCAGCTCTATTAGCCTGTACAGGGGCGGCAGTGGTTCAGTCTGTAGGAGGTGCCCAGTACGTCGACCGCGGTCGACGGGGCAATGCTGGTAGATCGTGAATCATTCATAAAAAAAAAATCCAGCTCGGTTAAAATAGACAAAACAGGTTTTGATCCCTCCTCCCTTGGCCTCCCTGCCACTTAATTCAGGAGTTTACTTGATTGACAGAAAAAGCGACCTATCGCTTTCCAGTCTGTTAACCCAGAATGCAAAGCGATACAAAATCAGTCAAGTGCCGGGAAAACTCAAATTAAGTTAAAGAGACAAGAGACAAACAACAAAATGAGTGCGCGACCGAGCAAGAAGCTAAAGACAAACCACTTCCACCCTGAATGGGAGGAATAATATGTTTTTGTGATGTCACATTCAAAGGTTATTATTTGTAAAGCAAGCGTCGCTCTGCCAAAGAAAGGTAACGTGGAGAGGCATTATCGGAGTATTTACAAGGCATAACAGCGACTTCCCTTCGAGTAGCGAGTTGAGAAAGAGAAAGGTCATGTATTATTGCTACAAAAACATTATCTTGCAGTCTTAGTGTCGCCAACTCGTTTCTAACATGCAAAAAGACAAACAAATGCGTCTATGGTCGGTGTATTTTCGACCTTTCCAATCCAGACGAGATCTCTCTCCCCCGTCTGTGTGCGAGGGGGCGGAGAGAAGCGCTCCAAGGTGTGGTTAAATGTTACCCGTCTTGAGGTGGACAATGCTCCTTGCCAAGAGTGTTTAGCATGTGGGCGGTAACTCGAGCAATTTGTCTAAACATTTAGCAAAAGTGCACCACATTCAGACGGAGAAATGCACCGGGTTCGACTGTCTTTCTAGTAGCTCTGTAGCCCCGTCCATGAGTAACGTTTCCACGTCAGGTGTTATGTATGCTAGCAGCAACACACGGAGTTAACTGAATTATACAAACATGGGTTAATGATTAGAGGTAACAGAGTTACTCTTCATTTTGTTAAAGTTTCAGCTATTCTGTTTACAGTTCTGTCATCAGATTATTTATTACGATTTGTTAAAACGTTGTTTCTTTTGATGTGAAATATTATTTATTTTATTTAAATAAAAAGCAATGTTAATTTTGTTCACAATTTGTTAAGTTAATTTAATAATATATGTATTTTTGAATCAAGTATTCATCTTTATTGTCTTCATTGTTAGTTTTCACATGCCTAAAACAACCTCAAGCTAAATCTAAAAGTTTATGGCTAAATAAGAGCGTTTGAGAAATTGTGCAAGGCATACAGTAATAGTCCGAATAGTCGATTAATCGTTTCATTAATCGATAGATTAATCGATTATCAAATGAGTCGTTTGTTGCAGCCCTATTGTAGTTATCCCATGTATAAATAAAACGTGTTATTCAGCAACCCTTGCAATTTGGGATTTTATTTTTGGTTGGTAGACCTCGGTGAGCTGGTCATTTCAAAAGTAGCTCACCAGCCAAAAAAGTGTGGGCACCCCTGCTGTAGGGGATTGGACTTTGGACCGAAGGGTCGCCGCTTCGCCGCTTCGCGTCCCGATCGGACCAAAAAATACGGAGTGTTGACTGGTAGCCAGTTCACCTCCTGGGCCACTGCCGAAGTGCCCTTGAGCAAGGCACCTAACCCCCAACTGCTCACTGGCGCCGGCTAGACTGGCTGCCTCCGCTCTGACCTCTCAACTGCATGTGTGCATATAACTGTGTTTATTTGTATATGTATGTGCATGTTGTAAAAAGTGTGTACTGTATTACCTGTATAAAAACGCATGTGTGTGTACCACAGAGTGGAAACTGAATTTCCCCCTCGGGGGATTAATAAAGGGTTAGGGTTAGGGTCCATCTTCTTCTTCTTACATATAAATGATAATATTGTACAAATAACGTTAGCATGCTTAAATCATCATAATGGGGGTCTTAACATGCGCATGTTTATAAGGTGTTATTATCTTCACCATGGTAACCATTTAGTCTTCTGTTATATCACGCTAACATATTCCTATGAGCAGTAAACACAAAGTCAGCTGGGGATAAATTGGCAGAAATTGGTCAAACAATTTTACAGATTCAAAGTTTGACAAGGGGATCAGTAGAGTCATCATTATACTGTACATGCACAGGGGACTCTAACTGACTCTACAAACACTGAACCGCTAGTGGCACTATATAAAAGGGGATCCCAAAAGACATTAGGATCCTGGGACCGTGAATTGGGACAATCCGACCGGTATTCATGACCATATCTCAGTAACTATGTCTTGTCCTGCTTATTTTCTTGTGATTGCAGCTCACCTCAGCACCAATAGTCCTACCACCCTCTTTGGTTAGTGCTGATTTTGCTGCTAATCAGCTTACAAAGATCTACCTGTATACATTTGGCCAAAAACCCAAACTGAGGTACGTACAGTATGTGTGTGTTTGAGTCAATTTACTCCTAGTTACTGGAATCATGTCCATTTACTGTACACATGACAATGTCCCTTGATCATGGATCCCAGGTCTGTGTATCTCCATAACAACAAGCTGACGGACGCAGGGTTTCCTGAACATGCGTTCAATGGTTCTGACAACCTGGAGATCCTCATCATGTCCAGCAACCTCCTGCGGGTCGTCCCGAGGAACCTGCCCTCCAGCCTCTTCCGTCTTCATCTGAAGGTGCAGCACCTGTTCAGTGGGCATTTAGGTGTAAGGTGGATGAAATACATAATCGTAATGACTACAGTAAATTATAGCATAAGGATTGTTCTTGTCGTTGCAGAGTAATAAGTTGGAGGAAATTCCTGCAGGGGCCTTTGACACCTTGTCAAACCTCAGAGAGCTGTATCTCCAGAACAACCTCCTCAACAATGAGGGCATGGACAACGAGACTTTCAGGTGGACAAACCTTAGGAGTTAAAATGTTTTAACATCTTGATGCTCAGTGATGGATAGTAACAAAGTACATGTACTCAAGTACTGTACTTATAGGTACAATGTTGAGGTACTTGCTATTTACCTGAGTATTCTGAGTTTATGCTTTATACCCTCAAAAACTGAAACGTTGACTTTAAATAAATGTATTATATCAACAGATTTCACATTACTGTATTAGGTTAGTTGAAAGCATTAGGTTCAACTTAATATTATTGCTTTCAACTAACCTAATCCAGTTATATGACATTTGTTGAAAAATAAAAAATAAAAATGTCAGTCTACTTCTACTCCACAACATATTAAAAGCCAATATTGTACATTTTACTCCACAACATTTACAGTATTTGACCGATGTTGTTGATAAGTACTTTTTAAATTTAGATGATTAGCTTATGCAAAATCTTAATCCATTATTAAATAAACCTTGACATACATGTATAGGTTAAGACATCCAGCAGCACGATACAAATTGTATTCAAATTAGCTCTACATTTACCAGTTGTGATAAGAATACATGATGGTTCTGAAATAGGCCATTACACATGAGTTCTATTGCTTTTGGTTCTTATATATATATATACTTATTTATTTATATATATAATTTGATGGTGATACTTTTGTATTTTGAATTCAGGCTTTTTACTTGTAACAAAGTACTTTTAAAATGTAGTATTTCTAATTTAATTTAAGTAACACATCTGAGTACTTCTTCCACCACCGTTGTTACTATTGTATAGTGGAAAAGAAGGACAGCATATATATATTATATATATATATGTTTTTCATGTGCGTAAATAATCGTTTTGCAGACAGAAAGCACAAATAATGTATTACTATCTCTTCTTTTCTGGCAGCGAATTGAGCAGCTTGGAGTGTTTGGACTTGTCAAATAACAACTTAAGTGTGGTCCCCACGGGACTGCCGCGCAATCTAGTACTGCTTCATCTAGAGAAGAACTCCATTCGTAGCATCCCTGGAGACGCTCTTGCTTCTGTCCGAAACCTCGAGTACCTGCTCCTTCACAATAACAAGCTGCGCTCACGTTCCATCCACCCGTCTGCCTTCCGGGTACATATCTATTTTATAAAGATATTTCACATTATCATTTTATTTGGCAGAACAGCCTGGAGGTTAAAATGCTCAAATGCTTTGTGAAACAAATTTGCATTTTGCCTAGGGTTTGAAGAAGCTACACACTCTTCACCTGTACAACAACTTGCTGGAGAGGGTTCCCAGGGGCTTGCCTAAGAGGGCCAAGACCCTCATGCTGCTTCACAACCTCATTACTGACATCAGCCGTAACGACCTGGCCATGCTGTACACCCTGACAGAACTCAACCTCAGCTACAACAAGCTGACGAGTCCCAAGCTTCACCGCGAGGCCTTCAGGAAGCTGCGTATTCTGGAAACCCTGGATCTGTCGGGAAACAGCCTGTCCTCGTTCCCCCTGGGTCTTCCTCGCAGCCTGCAGGTGCTCGAAATCAAGAACAACCAGCTTAACTCCATACCAGATGGTACACTGACGGGCATGGAGAAGCTACGGAAGCTCATCCTGAGTGACAACCAGCTGAAACTGAATTCAGCCTACCAGGGAGCCTGGATGGAGCTGACTGCGCTCACGGTAAATGGCTATAGGAGAAAGAAACATGTCGGATATAAGAGCAAGACATTTGTTGTGCTTGTCCACTACAGGAACTTAACAATCCCCAACCTGGACTTTTGAGATTCTTGTGAAGCTCAATGGAGCTTTAGTCCACTGAAAAACTGAAACGTTGACTTTTATCAAATGTATTATTTCAACAGATTTGACATTACTGTTTTAGGTTAGTTGAAGGCATAATATTAAGTTAAAATGAAAAAGGTTTTGGTTCAACTTAATATATTTGCTTTTAACTAACCTAATACAGTTATGCGAAATCGGCTGACATTATACATTTAATTAAAGTGAATGTTTCAGTTTTTTCAGTGAATAACAGGATGTTACTGTAAAAAGTGGAAGCAGAGAACAGCAATCAAATGAGTGTTATATACTAATACCCAAATCAGATCTGAGATCAATGAAGAACCTCTGTACTCAGATCAGGGAACATAAAGCATTATGTTTAGTATTCACTGTGCATCTTGTAATTTTTAGACATTAGACCTGTCTGGCAACCAGCTGTCACACATCCCGTCCGACCTGCCCGAGTCCCTGGAGTACCTTTACCTGCAGAGTAACCGTATCTCAAGTGTTCCTGCTTCAGCATTTGAAGGCACTCCAAACATCAAAGGTATCTTTCTCCGGTAAGAGACCCACAAACCATTTCTTATACGACGAGTACCTCTGGAACTTAGTGTTGGGTAGTTGTCAGTCCTTTTTTATTTTTATCAACGGGTGTTACGCAATGGTTAACTCTGTATTTTTCCTTCATGATTGTCTGCATAAGCTGTGTTACTTCAAATTAGCTGCATGAAACACAAGTGAGGGAACAGGCCATTATTTGCCGCTGTAAGGGCTTTGTGGAAATCTGGTAGGTGGGCCCTTTCATAACTTTCTTTTCCTTTTTAGATTGATCTCCACTCAGGGAATGATTGTGCAAGTGTGACTGAAATATGGCTGTGTGGAAATTGTTGCTTTTGTTATACTGCTCTGCAGGTCTCCAAGGGACAGCAGCTGCTGGGTACGCCAGTGTTCTTTCCTCCATTTCAAAACACATTCTTACAAACAGAGTTTATGGACAATGAGAAGGTATTGAGAAAGTGTGGATGGAAAGACGACTTTCACAGTGCAGAAAGCTCAAAGTCTCTGAATGGATTTTGTTCAATATTATGAAAGTAGTGTAAGAGTATTGCGTAATTTGAAGGAATAGATTGCCTTGTTGGGAAACACAAGAAATGTAGCTTAAGCCAGCTGGTTAGCTTTGCTCAAAGACCGGGAACAGCTGTCCTGGCTCTGTTCAAACGATACTAAATGTTCTTTCCAGAACATTGCTTTTCAACTAATTATATTTTCTTAGTTTGATCCATACACAATCTGACACAAAACATTTTCTCGGTCATTTTATATGACTGAATATTTGTTGTTCAAACATTTCCTTTTTCTTTTGTAAACCTCCACGGCCTTTGATTAGAATTATATTTGTTTATTTTCCAAAACAAATAATAGATTTCTTTCAAAACGTAAATGACTATAGAGTGGTGTAGAGTGCTAAAACCCAAAAATGACATCCCATATTACCAATTCTGGTTCCCTTTTGGACATGTTTGTGGTTAGAAGCCTGACATAAGGTCTGTGGTTAAAACAAGGCAAAGAGATGTTAACTTTTGGTTCCTGTATATAAAGTACATCAGTAAATACCCCACTTGAGAATGTATGAAGCGTTAACGTGTCTCAAAAACGGCAGTTGCTAACAAGTGGCTAAATGAGATACTAAACATCATCACGTCAACACTACACTGCCTTTAGCTTAGCTTTGGCTGTGCGCAGTCATGCAACCGTGATGTTTGTTTATTGCCTAACATTACCTTTTTACTTCTGACAACTGCATTTATGCCTAAAAATCACAAAGTTGTGTTTATATGTGGAAATTATCCTGCTGAACCAATAATCTTAAGTATCATAAATACAGTATGTGTTTGCCAAACATATTTGTTATGCAATATACCAAAAATCCAATGGGTAAATCACATTTATTTTTGTTGAGGGAGCCCTTGCGATGCTAACTTCCGAGTCGGCCTACACAAATATGTCATCACTGCAACACTTTATGCAGTTTCATCGTAAGGGAAAGGTAATTGAAAGGAGACCAGGCTTCCTAAACTGTTGATAGCTTCATAATTATCAATAGTGAAAACTCTACTAAACCCTACATTTAACTCCTAACACCACAGTTCAAAATATAATTTTCTATGTTACAATCCCTGTTGCCTTCGTTATTACTAATCAAATACATTTTCTGTGTTGGACAGTCTGAATGAGCTTCATTTTGCAGAGTACTGCGTTGTGGTATCTAATCCCTCCAACTCTTGTGTGCATTCAGCAAATGTTCCACTTTGGTTTATTCCACATAGTGCAGGCTTACACCCACAGGCACTGCAGCTGAAAGCAGCGGTCAGACAGCACAGTGGAGAGGTTTCAGATGTGCGTGTTCTGTTTGGTTGTCAGCCTGACCTCAACCTAGTTGCTTTATGGCTGTGTTTACGGGACTTAACCCCTTCCAGGCTGCTGTGCTCTTTGTGTTATTCATATCAGCTGTTGCCACATTTCTTTTCTTCTTTTTCCCACCAAACTCCCCCCACAGCTGGCAGCCTTTGGCCTGAGCCAATTTAGTGTGGCTGGAATGCTTTCCGTGAGTAAGTGAAAGTGAAAGGAGGATTTACGTGTGTTTATTCATTACTAACTGCATGTGTATTACCCATTGGCTATAGATTATGGGCAACATATGCAAGCATTTAGATCAGGTCATTCCAGTGTTTCATAAGTGCTTTGATGTTCAGTGAGTAAAAAACTACTAAATGTATAGTATTTGATTGAATTAAAACATTATTGTGCGGGAAATTCATTGTGGCATATATTCTCGATAGATATGTGCCACTACACTGATCCCTGAGTGGATCAAAGCTCACAGATGTGATTTGTATATGTCACCTGCTGTCTGACAGGATTTTAGCTTTTAGCCTTTGAAATGTCACCAAAAGCCAACTGTCAATTGAGTAATAAAGCATCACAAACATTTCCCTTTTCCTCCTTTAAGGTTTAACCGCCTGGCTGTGGATTCTGTGGACGAAAGCTGTTTCGCACACCTGTCCAAATTGCAAGTGCTGGACATTGGCACAGGAAACACTGACCTCCCCTTTAAAAGAGAGGAGATAGAGGAGGAACTGGAAGCATAAGACACGGTTAGCTGACATTGGACCGCTTAGTGTCAAGGACAGAAACTGATTATAAATAAGGAATTAACCCTTGAATGTAATTCCAGTGCTATTATTGTTTGGAAGTTACATATCTCCGGTGCAGGATACCGGATACAGTTATTTTAGTTTCCTTCTTTTAGGCTGGTTATTATAGCATATCTTTATATCTGAACTTTAAATATTTGTTTTGGACTGTTGACACGCAACATATATTGTCTGATTGTGTTTTTGTGCATTAAAAACAAATACATTACATACAGTAGGTAAATGTCAATTTTCCCATGTGAATGTTTCAGAATCAATACCACAATAAAGTAGTAATTAGTGTTTTTACACCAAGGGTAAAAGATTAGCAGTTTCATTTTTAAACCAAGAAAGCCCTCAGTAATCAAACATCCTTTGACACTCAGTACAAATTATATTGCTGCAATTAAATTTCATTATAATTTAATCTAAAGTGCTTATTTTTCAAAAATATATATATTTTTTATCTTTAAAATGTAAAAAACGACAAATTCCCATTACAAGCATGACGTGAGTTTTCAAATTGCTTAATTTTGACGTATAGACAATGAAAAAGTACATTCTGTTGTCAATGAGAAACAACACCCAAGGGATTCATGAGACACAATGTGTAAGGTCATGAACTGTATAGGTAAATGTACAGGACATGATGCACATATTGCTTAATGAGTTCAGTATTTCTTTGTTGGATGACATTGTCTTTTTTATTAAAAGAATGTAACGTGTTGATTTCCATTTGACCACAATTTGGTGGGACGCTCTCCAAAGACAGACAGAGTAGCCACCCAGAGCATGTTAGCTTGCGCCAGTGGACAATAAGTGTGACATTTCTAACAGAACCCTTGGACTTGTGTTGTTAAATTGTACTTGATGTTACCACCAGTTAACACAGCTGCTGTCAAACCAACCAGGAAGGAATTCTCAAGGACTGTTAATTCAGAGACTAAAGCTTAGCTGGGTGTTCTCACTCCCATCTCGTCAAATACGGCAGGTGGTCAGCAGTGGTGGACGAAGAAGAGTATGTAGTATATTTACCTTGTGTAAAAGAAGCAATACTACATTTTAAAGGTATTTTGTTACGAATAAAAGTACTGCATTCAAAATCTTACTACAAAAGTACTCATCATGCGTAATAGCCTATTTCACAATCTCATTTATATTGAGTTACTATTAAGATTATATCTAATAATAATAATCTAAACCTAAAAAGTATCTAGTAATAAAAAGCTGTCAAATAAATGTAGTGGAGTAAAAAGTGCAGTATAGGCTTCTAAAAAGTATTGTCAGTATACAAAGCAGCATAGACTGAAAATACTCAGGTAAACTACAAATAACTCAAAATTGTACTTTAGTATAGTACTTGTACATGTAAAAGTGCATTTTTACTATCCACCACTGGTGGTCATTGGCCTAGGCATCAAACTATGATGCTCCATTCACCTCTTGAACCACAGTTTTGCATGTCAGCTCTCATCTAGTGGTCGCAATTATTCTGACGAGAGTTAAGTGTGGCGTAATAAGAACGTTAGTTGTGCAGTTAGTTGGATGGTCTTTTACCCAGAAGACCACTTTGTGTTACGTGTAAAGCCAAAAGTCAATGTTGACTTATTTTTACTTACTGAATCCAACCAAATAGTTTAATTAGTTTTCATTCTAAACCTAACCAAGTACTAATGTTAACTTACGGTACAGATGCAATGTACTTACCTAATCATATGTTGTAGATAAATTGATACCGATAAAGGAGAGCATTACAAAATGACACCGTTGGGTCTTGAACAAGGTTGACGAGTTGGAAATGAGAACATTTTGGCTTAGCAGGTTTCCATGATAAATTAATCAAATTATTTATATTTCCAAAGCTATCTTATGTTATTTGTCTTTCTTATCACTAAATAATTGAGTTGAGAGTACTGTTTCAGCATGTTGGGGAAAAGGGACAGATGAAGAGCCAGTGAGGTATCAGAATGACAGCCTTGAATCTTAAATACCAGTAATTTACCTATAATGAAGACAATTATGGATATAATCATGATTTGAAATTGTTCTTTTACAATGTGCTTGTGAATTAAATATTCAAAACACATCTAAAGTTTCAACCCATTCCGCTGCTACTTAAGTTCATTTCTATTTCTTGCTTTTTTAAATGATAGTAAATATTTGTACATGACATTGAAAATACTCATTCTATTACACTCACTATATTACTATGAATACAGTGTCACTTTCACATACAGCAGTATAGTATTTCCACAAATACAGTAATTGAACACAGCAATACATGATTTTAAAAAGGCTGAAGAAGACTGCGTTTCCTAACATTCACCAGAGCATATAATTCATATTTTAGCCGGTTCTCTCACACAGGTCAGTGTAACTGTTCATTTCTCATTTGACTCCAAATATGAGGCTAGTGCTTAAACATTATTTATAATAACAGGAGGCAAAACACATCTCAGTTAACAATCTGTTCTCTTCCCATGAGAAAAATGTTCGTAGCTTTTTCACTCTGAAGTCTCTGACAATTACTGTTCACATAGCTGACAAAATAGTGGATAAAATGACAAAATACATAAAACCTTGCATGTGATTAGAGTAAAATACTATATAGCTTACCCCTCGAGTTAAACTTTGAATCACTTTAGTGCAGAATATTGAGAATTGATATTAACCAACACAGTAGAAAGGTTAATGTTGTTACAGAATATTCAGTGCTGTGTCTCAATTTGGACAATTCCCTTAGTAAACTGTATGTTGTACACAGTGAATACCTACGCAGATTATACATTTTGTCCGTGTATTGTTGGGTCAAATTGAACACTTTCACCATAAGTGATCACTGCTGCTAGCTAGCTAGCAACGTTATAGTCCACAGTAGCAAATCGTTACCGACTGCCCGATTTAACCACTAAAAATAAAGGTGGCATCTGAAGCAAAGAACGAGAACTTGGTCCAGCTTTTTGGAGAAACAGAGATATAAGCTTTATCTCACCCCTCATGTCCAGGGCAAGGCAATAGGCTATCACTGGCTTAAGATATAGACAAGCTAACAGTGTTAGCTAGTAGTCAGACAGAATATCTAGAGTGTAGCTTAATGTGCTTTATGGAAACATGGCTTTAACAGGATATACCTGACAAGAGGGAGTTTCCTGTACAGACTGGGGGGGGGGGGGGGGGGGGGGGGGGTTGGGGCACAATTAGCTTAGGTCCCAATTTGGCCAGTGGCAGCACTGCCTACAGGGATTGAACCGAGAGCTTTACGATGTCTTCATAATGAGTCCGTGTGTTCAACATTTCTTAAGCAGTGTTTAGATACATTTGTATTGCACATTTTAACTTCAATTTCCTATGTATAAAGATATATTTATTTTTATTCTAAAATGGTGCAACTGTCACACAACTTCATTTCTTCCTGAGATAATAACATTAATTCTCATTAACCGGTCAAACTGCAATCGAGGCTGGTTGCACCTCTTCCGTTACGTGGCCAAGATGGCTGTCGTTGATGAGTGTGAGAAGTGTAAACCATTCCAGACTTTTTGACCGTTATGAGTGCACCATCCGGGTACATACAGTAGGCTATTTGGACTGCATATTTGCCTTACTTTTGTAAGGGGGCGCACGTATGCACTCAAAATAGCACATGTATGTACAGAAGTATGCACATTGAGACACAGCACAGGTCATGTTTGATATACTATACATAGTAGCCAAAAATCTAGTCAACCAACAAACGGCCCCGTTGGATTATGTTGAATTACCAGTGGTTGTTTTAGGCTGTTCAAGTGGCTGGAAAGTTTATTAAAATCAGGTGCTCCTGAGGCTGTTTAAATAAATCTCAATTTTGCTCTATTACCTTTCTCACATGACCACAGTCCTCTCTTCCCGGTCATCCCGTCAACCTCACCAGCTTTGTTAAGGCAAAACTAAACAATCAGGGCATCTGATCATTTAGCTCAAACCAGACAGTTGCACTCATGCCTTGTGTCTTATATGCAACCCTGTCTCCTTCAAATTACTTTCTGATACAGGTCAACTGCTTTCTCAATCGCTTTCAAGGGAAAATTCTGGATTACTGTCAAAGATTAACGTATGTTAAAATAATTCAGAGAAAAATAATAAAGCAACAAAAACAATTGGTTATGTTTAGGCAACAGAAAATACTCAGTGGCAATACTTACTACTTGTAAGCCTTCTGCCAATCAGTCATCCGGCTATAATTGTATCCTTTTAGACATGTGTGGGACACTGTCATGATCAGTGTATGAATAGCCAGAATGTTTTGTAATGTCACAGTTACCTTTGAACACACAATTGTCATCAGTTCATTCTTGAGTCCAGGTGGAGGTTTGTCTCTTGGGAAATTCCTACCGGGTGCGATCACAAGAATTAAATGGATGTGAGGTCACAGTTATCTTTGACCCCCACATTCTAATGTACTTAATCCGTGAGTCGTAGTGTGTTCCCAGTTGGATCTCGCACTGATTTCAAAGTAATCTGTGACATGTCAAAAACAAAACTGTTTTACCTTGAAACTTAATTGACAATGCAGTTTAGTTGTATTGGATCGTAGATGTTGGAAACCAGGCTGCCTATATAACATAAACAGCTGGTTGCTTGCACTAGTATAAAATATTATAAACACAGAACAAAAAAATCATAAATTATATAAAATGTAAATATCAAATAGAAATCAGTTTATCAATGCAAGTACTCACACCTGACATCAGAGTCCTGGGGGTTAAGGTGTAGGTCCACACCAAGGACGAGTTTTATGAATAAAATCATAAACATGTTGTCCTTCTGGTATCCATGGTCAGTGTGCTACTTGTCCAGTCACAGAAAGCATTTCACTGCTATACAATTTTCCCACTACGAGGCTTATCTCTTAGTTTCCAGGACATCTTGTCACCCCAATATGATAAGATGCAAGCCGCGTTGTCCTCCCATCGGTAAAGACATCCTTTGCTCCAAAGTTCTGCTCAGCAAATCTACACAGAAAACCGATGAACTCAAGGAGGAACTATACATTGGTCTCGAGACCGTTAATGTCGATGGTGCAGTGCTCTTTGATCTTCTTCAGGTGCCTCGGGGGAATCGGAGGCTTCTTCCTCTCCGCAGGCGGCCGGACGCCCTCCTCCAGCTGCATCAGCCTGGCCACGTCAGAAGGTACGAGCTCGTGTTTGCCTCCTGAAGAAGGGGGCCGGTAGTTACCGTTGTTGTTGTGACAGTTCATCATAGTTGGGGCGTTCAACACGGGCTTGGGCTCACAGATCAGAGGCACCTGGGGGCCGATGGGTTCACAGGAAGGGAAGCACAAATGGAATTAGGAAGTAGAAGAAAAAATGACAGACAAATGTCAGGATGAAAATCTATGCAACATGTCGATAAGAGATGTACAGCTCCTGATGTTGTATAATCTATAAGGACAGTAACTACAGATACAAAAATATCCTTTCATTCTAAATGTCTTCTATAATGGAGTTTGTTTGTTGCATTCTTCAATTTGTTAAAAATAACTAATATGTTCTTTTACATTGTTTTTATCCACTACTAAAACGATGCATGACAAATTGCCACTAACATTATTAAACACTAACTGTGACAACCTCAACAGGAATTATTGATGGCCTTCAAAAGACGGCGCCCCCCATATCAGGCCTACAGTGTCACTGTCAGCACACAACAACTAGCCGTGAAGACGTCAGGCAACTTACTAACTTAAGTTAACGCTAATGTTTAGCAAATGTTTGGACATTCAGATTAAAATAAACCTGCCATTTCATTTGGTTTTCAATTCTCAGAAAGTAGTATTGAGAACACCCCAGGAGCAGCTCGATTAATAACATCCAGTCCATGCTTTTGTTATGAATTACCCGTTAATGAAAATCCATGTTAGGGTCACAATTGGGCAAGTGTCCTAAATAGAGAAGAACTGAAGCCATAATCAAAACTCACCCCATCCCCCTCTTTCATGAAGTCTTTCCTGCAGATGTGTGCCATGATGCCTGTGGCCAGAGCGTCCCCCATTACATTCACCATGGTTCGGAATCTGTCTCTGTAGAAGAGGAAGACATTTGAGAGGATAAGACGAATATAAACCTAAAATATTTTTGACATTTTGACCAAATGAAAAGGAGATGAAGAAGATGGGGCTCATGTGTTTTTTTTATCTCGTATTTATCATTTGGATCTGGAAGTAAGTGAACACACTTGCTACTTACAATGCCCAGTCTACTGCAATGATGAGAGTGATGTCGTCAGTTGGCAACCCAACGGATGTTAGCACTATCACCATGGTGACCAGTCCAGCTTGTGGGATCCCTGCGGCACCAATACTGGCTGCTGTGGCTGTGATACTGGACATTTAAAAAGAAACATGATGTCAACAAAGACATTTTTAATATAATGTATTGTAACAACTGAAGATAAATATTGACCCTAAGACCCTGAATAAAGGTTGAAGGTTGTTGATGAAAGAACAATGCACAACCAAATTCACAAGGATAAGCTTTTTTCTCCAAAACGGTATATCATCACTCCTCTTTTACAAAAGCAATGATCTTTCCACTGTATTTTACCCTCTAATGGAGTTTAACCGAACTATAATTACTGCCTTGCGGTTGTATCACCCCCAACCAGTACATTTGCCGTGTATACAAATCTTATAACTTCATACATGTTATCATGTTAGATATTCGTTTGAAAGCATAGGAATTATGGCAAAAAAAAATGCTATGTTTGTGAAGTCACAATGAATATGTCCTTCGATGGACAACTGTACACAACTCGAAAACCAACAGTTGCGCTTATAAGTACCCCTCCTGGGACATGGAAACCAGAAAGACTGAACTGAACTAAGATGGAAGCGTAAGCTAAAATGAACCCAGGTTAGAGAAATCCATGTTGTCAAGGAAAGTGAACAATAAAGGGAGATCATTTGAACCATACAGTGGTAGGCAGGGGAGAAAGTAAGTCAATATGTTTTTTTAATTGTAATCTTGCCCAAATAGAGGTAGTTGTGTAATCCTAAATATACCTACTGTAAGGGCGTCCCAGGCTAAGAATATAAAGATTTGGAACGTGATTGGTAAGACTCTGCAATTGCATATTGGCTAACAATAAGTTGTTAGCCAATAACCAATAACCCTCTCTCTTTTCCTCCGTACCCAAACCCAAAACGGGGCTACAACGAGCGGATACAGATTCCATCCGACCCGACGTCAGCCCGGAATAGTGGGCGGTGACGCTCCGCCTACATGGGCAACGCTCCACCTATCAGGGGAATGAGAGGTTGCCGTGGCATGGTAACAGCATGGTAACAGCATGGTAACAGCATGGTAACAGCATGGTAACAGCATGGTAACAGCATGGTAACATGACGCTCGTGCCTCAGCTCGTGGTCAGCTGCAGCTCATTTTCCACAGAATCAGCCCCTGCAAAAACAGTGCTGGAATACAGCAAATAGAGCGAAATGAGGCATGGCTAAAATGCATGATCTGTTTGGTATTTTGAAAAAAAAACTTCACAGACATGTTTTATATAGGTATGGCCATAAAATATATTATTCAAATACAGCATGATAGGTCCACTTTAATCATGATTTATGAGGCAAAACCAAGCATTGCTCCTATCGTCCAAAAATATATATTGGGGGTCAACCCTTTACCTAGCCATAGTTTGCCATAACCAATATCTTTCTGCTATGCATTCTATTTATCTGCAACCTACTATTGAGATGTTATGCAAGACATATTTTTGTATCATCACCACCATACTGTGAAATATATTTTAATCACACACAATTCCACACATAGTGGCTTTAAGGGGCAATTCCTACAAATAAATTCACACATTGGCATTTTTGGTGTTGAATGCTGGCTGCTAGGGAAAGTTAATTGGTTTTATTTGTGATTCAACCCTCCTGTATTATCTGTACAGACTAAGCCAATGTTTAATAGAGTGCCCTACTTTCCCTGTGGGCAGTAGCAGACAGCTGGTAGATGAAGCTGCCAGCAGTTACCCATAAGGATACAAAGAAAAGTTTAGCACAAACACTCAGATTCAATCCATTAATCTAATTTATTCTAAATCTTATTTGTTCCTGGATGGAATGAAACATTGAGAATAGCCTTGTGGGAGTATATCTCCATAGCAACTGTTCAACTGATTAGAAGCATCCTCTCTATTGAATGGTAAAGGAGATGAAAGCACACCAGTAGAAACTGTATTGAGGGTAAACTCTGTAAGTGTACATCTGGTATCTGCCGCACATCCAGAGTTTGAGGATGGGATGATCCCAGCACTCATTAGAGCATGATGGTGAGAGATGGCGGGTGGGGGGAGGGGATGGGTTGGGTTCAGAGCTCCAGCGGTGGCGTGACCGGGATATGCGGGTTTATCGTGGCCACATGGCTCTTTTCAGAGAGATAAGCGGATAGCTTCAATCTACAGTTGATATATGGAATTATATAGAAAAATATACAGGGGGGGTTGTTGGACAAAATAATTTCATTAAAACAGAATGTCGGAGTGGTAGTATCAAATATGTTCTTAAAATGTATAAATACATTTTCACTACACAACAGTCATTTGCTGTCAGAATACTTATGTTTCATTAGTATTCATGAAAAGCCAGAAACAGTAGGTGTCATTTCCTTGTATTTCCAACATGCATTACATCTCCACAATATGTTTGTTATTCAGCACAGGATGCAACACAATGAGTATCACTGTTGGCTTTACACTTGTAGCACAGTGGAGCTTTTATCTTGTTTTGCTTGCAAATTGTAATGCTTTTGTGGGCAGATTATCTACGGCGCACTTTATCAAATACCCATGTGTTTTCTGTAATCTGTGCTTCCACTTGTCTCTTCTAGCAGATCACTACTGTTTATTTTGCAACAGCAGGAGAGGAGTCTGCTTTTCCACTGAATCGTATCTCTACTCAGATTAATTTGCTGTTTTTTTGGTTCCCCCATTAACATGTCGTGGCCATCCTGGTCAAGGTTCCAAGTTTACGGTCAGGGAGAATTCTAAATAGTACAACATGAGATGTACAAACCTAGCTTTTTTTAAATTGCCAAGCAACAGTGAATAGCGACCACAATTATTTTATTCACTCAACCCAGAATATTAAAATAATCAGCATGTAAAATTACTCTGTATGCTTTTTACACTATGCTTTAAAATTGACAAAACGTATTAAGTTCCTCTGTTTGGTTGCAGATGAAAGTGTTCTGGAAGCGTAGCGTTGAAGAAAACGAGATAGATAATAAAACATTGTACCAACAGTGAGTTGAAGGGAGCCAAACCACGCAGTTAACATGATGCATTAGAATGCTTTATAAGTTAGACATAAGAAAGACAATTTTGTCAGAGATTATACCCATAACCAATCCACATAAACACATCAATATGCAGCACTTGTCAGATGGTCAAAAACAGTGTCTAAAACGCCCTTCCCACACGCACATTTCCAATAGCACTTGGCAGGGAAATTGTTGTAACTATCTGAAAAAGACAACCCAGCAATCATCATGAAGTGTGTGTGATTGGCCAAGTGTGTTGAAGACAAAAAGCAGGCAGGATTTTGTACTTTCCTCTCAGCACTCTTTCCTCTCGTACAACTACTTCCATCTCCTTTTGTGCACAACATAAGAGTCCTTGAGAACAGACTGTGTTGTTATCATTATGAGTCAGTTAGTGATTCATGTACGTCTTTATACAGTTTTATTTTCCATCTGTGGAAAACGTTGTCCTTAATTATCAATGTGCACTTGTTGTACAGACTAGTTTCAGAGCTTGAGAAACAAAGGTTGGAATGTTGCTTTTATTCCAACCCTCTCGTTCATGTGGATTTCAAATCAGTGTTGATGGGAAACGATTGAGTTTGTGCACAACTGTTATTTCTGTCTGCTGCTGACATTCATCCATATATTCTTCCTCCTGCTTCTACTTTTCCAAAGATCTCTAAAGTAAGCCTCCAGATCAGATAGAATTCTCGGTTTCAGTTTAGATGAGCGCTAAGTTATTCAAACTGTGGGTTGAGATGCTCATCAACAAACTCTGACATGTTTACTGTGAGTTTTTGGATTGCTTCATGAAAGGAAGGACAATTCTGCATCTGGTTGGAAGCTGGGCAAGCTCACCCTGATTTAAAGCTGTTTTTTTCATTGGATGTTGAAGGAATGACTCAAAAAGTCTTCACTGACGCTCATTTCACAGTGTGTCCAAACATCAAGGAACTTCAGATCCATCCACCTTGCCCCGCTCTGTTTAAAAGTAACATTTTTAAACTGGTGAAATATATTTTCCTACATCTGTGCTGCAAAAATATGAGGTCAAATAATCACTGAAAACCCAAATTAAAGTGGATATTTGAAAAGCCATGTATTATGCATAATGTATTTCTGCCATTTGGTGTAAAGGATTCATGAGCGTTGATATCATTGCTTTCAAATCCCAATGATATCTTTACCATGTTAATGGGCTTATAAGCACAGATGGTATAGGCCGGCAGCACGGTCCACTGACCTGATGGTGATGATCTGGCCAAAGTCCAGCTCATAATTGTTAACTTGTGCGATGAATATTGCTGCCACGGCCTCGTAGAGAGCAGTGCCGTCCATGTTGATGGTGGCGCCCACAGGGAGCACGAAGCGGATGATGCGGCGGTCAATGTGGTTGTTCTCTAAGAGGCACTTGAAGGTGATAGGCAATGTGGCAGAGCTGTAGAAGAACAACACAGAGGTGAGAACAAGCAAAGGTCAGGATAGAATCATTACATAACCACTTCAGAATTTCTCCTAGGCATATGTGTAAACAAGTGGTATCACCAGCAAATGCAAATATTCATATAATATAAATAACCAGTGCAAACATTTTAGTATGTTGTAACCCATTCACATACAAGCTTTGGGAGTAATGGATTACATGTAACAGGATTATGTAATCAGGATACAAACAAAGGACACTGTATTCCCTTACAGTTACTTGAAAAAAATACATAATTAGATTAATGGTAAAAAATAAATAAAATAATGATATATTATAGGGAGACAAACTGCCTGAATTTTCTTTTGGGTTTTCGCTTAGGCTTCTTTTATTCTTAACTACTCTGTATGTCAAGCAAATAATATTTTCAAAATGGTCATACTGAATATCTTGGTTTCTTCTTTTCTAAGGGCACATTGTTCTGTTGTCTTACACAATTAACTTAAGTAAGAAACATCTTATTGATATTTATTTTCTCTTTTATTTATTTATTTTGCATTTGATATTGAGGTGATCCAAAAGTAACGTAAAGTAAACAGGTTACACTACTTTTATTTGACTGTGAAACATTTGTTTACAGGTAATTGTAACGGAATAAATGTTGTAACCCTCCCAACCCTGTTGTGTTTTAAAAGTTCAGTCCACTTTTGTCTTCCTTCCAGGCAGCCACTGGTGTCACACACACACACACACACACACACACACACACACACACACACACACACACACACACACACACACACACACACACACACACACACACACACACACACACACACACACACACACACACCACACACACACACACACACACACACACACACACCACACACACACACACACACACACACACACACACACACACACACACACACACACACACACACACACACACACACACACACACACAGCTGCCAGTCTAATCAAATGCGTGGAATGTTCCTCTACATTCCCATGCCTTCCCACACACACACAGATGGTCTCTGATATCCCAAAGTCCCTTTGAGGCTTTTCATGCTTCTGTTCCAGTGAATGGATAAAACAGGAAAGGATAAATGGCATTAGAGCTCTGGATGCATCATTATGATTCACACATGAGAAATAAAAAAAAAACCTCTGTTCTTTTACAATATAAAGAAAAACAAGGTAATTGAGTTTGTTCACCCTGAACATATTTCCTTTACCTGGAAGAGGTTGCCAGTGCGATAAGCAGTGCTTGCAGGATTCCCCGTATGTAAACGATGGGGCTCTTTTTGGTGATGAAGAAGTACATGGCAGGCAGGATGAACAAGCCGTGCAACACCAGACCAAACACCACGGTGACGGCATAGAAACCCAGCTTTTTCCCCATGGCCGACGGATCGCTCATCTCCAGGATCTTACCGGCCACCAGGAACACGATGCCGAACGGGAAGTACCTAAAGAAGAGGTAGCTGAAAGTCAGCAATAATGGCTCTGAGGTCCTTTATATTTATTCAACTGTTAGATTAGTTGGCCAAAAGACAGAAGTCCCAACAACTTAATTAAGAAGTAGAACTATACATTTCAAAGATCGCAAAATTGCAAGGGATCACTCTTTGAGCTCTGAGCCACCTTGTTGGCCCTGGTTTATGATAGAGTTATGGATAGTTTTACCCAGACATAAATGGGCAAATAATTTAACAGAACAAAGCATAAAGCTTTAAGATAAGACATTGTTTCTCTGTGTTTTTCAGAGTTTTTTATCTGATCATTATGAGTGGTGGTTAAATGAAGAAAGAAATGTTACAAAGATCACAGAGCGTCCTTAATTATCCATCTTCCTTAAGTAAATAATAAATATAAAGTATGCCAAAATCATTATTAATGAAATATTAAACGTCTCCTTTTATACTGTTTTCAGGCATATATTATAGGTCTGATATATATAAAAAAACATGTCTATGAAGTGTTTTTCTCAAAATACCAAACAGATCACCCATTCTAGCTGTGCCTCATACCCCTCTATTTCAGCCCTGTAAGAGAAGTGCTGATTCCTGAAGACGAGAGCTCATGCGGGAGAATTCTACGAGATACTCAGCTAAACGCTGCAGTGATTAAACGTGTTCCAAACCACATCAAGTGAAACAGTAGCCCAAATGCTTTTTCTCTTGCGAGTTTACCACAAGGTGAGTAACTTTATTTATCCTGCTTTTTTACACATACTCTCTCCAGTATAGGTTAGCTTTGAGTGTTAGCGATGCTTGCTAATGTAAACAAAGACCATATTACGTACAAAACACGTAGCGCATTGTTTCTGATAGCGACGTTGTATCCACGTTTTTAGAGATGTAAGGAGGAAAAGAGAGAGGGTTTTATTTTTGGACACTTTGTGAGTCTACTGGATACATATTGATGTATAAAAGACATCAAAAAGTGAATTTTACATGATAGCGGACCTTTAACTAAAGCCTGATTTGAAATAGTTTCTTAGGAGTCAAACTTTCCCTGCATATGATATCCATCAGACCACTAAAGCTAATTCAGAATGCTGCAGCCAGACTGGTCTTCAACCTCCCCCAGGTCTCCCACACTACACCACTCCTTCGCTCCCTCCAACGTCTGCCAGTGGATGCAAGAATCTGCTTCAAGACACAGGTGCCGGTCTACCGAGCGGTGAATGGAACAGCCCCTTCCTACATCCAGGCCTTGGTTAAACCATATACTCCAGCACGTGCACTACGCTCGGCGTCAGCTAATCGGCTTGCTACTCCATCACTGCGAGTGGGACCCAGGTACCCCTCAAAAAGAAGCCTGTTTGTTATCCTGGTTCCTAAATGGTGGAATTAACTCCCCATTGACATTAAGTTAGCAGAAACTCCAAATATCTTCCGTCGCAAACTGAAAACGCATCTATTTCAATTGTACCTTGGCAATTAAATTATTGCTGAAAAGAATCACGAGACACTTTTTGAGTTCATTTAGGCCTTGTAACTAATTTGCACTTACAATGGTATGATCTTGCTTGAATAAAGTGAATATATCCTTTTCGTTCGGAGTTTGAATCTTTATGGTTTTTGCACTTGTTGTAAGTCCCTTTGGAAAAAAGCATCAGCTAAGTGATATGTAATGTAATGTATTGTAATGAATATCTGAATCCTGGAAATGTTTATTTGAAGACAATTGAGGTAAATAATATTTGCAAACCTAAGATAGCATCATAAAGCTAGTTATCACTCCTGAGGCAGCTTGTAGGTTTTCTTGAATAGAACATTGAAATGGCTTGACTGATCTACTGTGTGTTCCGACTTCACTGAAGTTTTCAGCAAAACCTAGAACATATTAGACTGAAATGCCTTCTCATACACCCACGTCGCTTATTCATATCTGCTGCCAGTTTACCTTGAATGTTTCTGAAGGACAAACACTTTGGCTTCCTTAATTAAAGTAGTATATTCAAAGAAAATATTACCATATAACTATGGCAACAATTCTAAGGACGGCCTCATTCACGCTCAGGCAGAAGTTCACCAAGGCGCTGCCATTTGGCCCCATCCTTCCCAACATAATACCTGTGAAGATATAAAGGAAAATCTTTAATATGATTGTTCAGAGCTGAAGCTTGAAGCTGAACTTAAAACGAACAATGCCATTTTTTACCCATGGTTGCTGAAAAAATAACAATTCCAAGGACATTCATTCCATCGCTTGTTCCTTCTCGTATGCGGATGAGCACATCAGGGGGGGGAGTCAGGTCAAGGGCAAAGTTCTGGATGTCAGTCCCATTATCGTCCTGGATACCATAGATGAGCGCTCGCCGCGTCGTGGAATCTGATTGGGCCTGGCTCACCGTTGGCTTGGTTTTCACAATGTACTCGCTACTTGTTCGATACTGTTGCCAGGGAAGAGAAACAGAAGCAGAAATATACATTTGCGTTAAATCTACGCCTTTGTGTTGGAAATGTTGTATGTATTATCCAATGTCTCACCTGCTGAAATGTCGCCTGGACCAGATTGGATGGGAACATGTTTCTGCAAGGCAAAGATATTTATTAGTATATTGTCTTCCAAAAGTTGTTTTTATACAATATTGTTCATCAAAACGGATCCAGTTCACTACAAAGCAGAATACCACTCAATAGTTTTACCCTATATTATGTTTACATTTTGGACCCTTTGGTACTATTCAGGTCAAATTGAATTGTACATGATTGGGGTTTAAAAAGCATTACAGAAATGTAAAAACTACATACACAATCCCAGACAAATATTGTCTTTACCCAAAAAGCATAATCGGGCCCCTTTAACAATAAAAGTGTAATTAGTTTTTTGTGATGAAGTTATAGTCTTTATTATTATAGCTATTTAGTTCTAAAGAGTTGGGTTTTATATTTATTCTTAACTATGATTGTTTTTCTTTGTGGCGGGGCATTTTGGCATCTGTACCAAATGTTTTTTTCCAATTCAATGTTCTTAGCAAGCCAAGGCCATGGAGCTTCAGATTGAAAAATATCCTTATATAATTTTTTCTATTTGTTTAATTAAAAACATCCCAAAAGGGTTAAAATAAATGGCAGTGAGTCATAGTTAGCAGGATTCAAGAATAACATCTTGTACTTTTATACAATCTGACAGAATACAGAGCAGGTGAAAAGTGAAACCTTTTTCCTGGTCGCAGTAGACCAATTATTAACCTTTCTACATAAAGAACGTAATGAAACAAATAACAAATACAAAATGAGATTATGATCGTGGTTATGTAATAAACTCAAGTTTACTTATCAATACTAAACCAAAATGTAATTTAATTTAAATTTAAATTATACCTCCTTTGAAAGTCTCGTTTTTAGTCTTACGCATCCGACCTGGAAAACTTTGCAGCCAATCTTATTTGTTACAGTGTACCGTGCACCAGGTCTTATTTATCAACTTTGGTACTTAAAACAGATAAAGTAATTATCGTAGGTGACTTTAATATTCATGTTGACGATGATAAAAATAGCCTTACTGTTGCATTTAACTCTATATTAGATTATGTTGGTTTCCGTCAGAGTGTAAATAAACCAACCCACTGCTATAATCACACTCTCGACCTTGTTCTGACTTATGGTATTGAAATTGAGCAACTATTAGTCGAACCGCATAATCCTGCTTTATCTGACCATTTCTTAGTAACTTTTGAAGTACTGTTACTAGACTACAAAGCATTAGTCAAAAGCTCCTGCAGCAGAAACCTATCTGTTAGTGCTATAGCCAAATTTAAGGAAGAGATTCCCCCAATACTTAACTCGATGGCATGTCTGCATGTAAGGGAGGAAACTTATACAAAATGTACACCACCCCAAATTGATCATGTTGTTGATAGTGCTACAGATGCGCTGCGAATAAAATTAGACTCTGTTGCTCCTTTGAAAAAGAAGAAAATAAAACAACAGATTAGCTTCATGGCATAATGCCGAAACCCGCAAAATAAAGCAAAAGTCGAGACAACTTGAAAGGATATGGCGTTCCACTAAACTTGAAGAATCTCGTTTAATTTGGCATATTACTCTCAATGAATATAAGAATGCACTGCGTAAAGCGAGAGCAGCCTACTACTCTTCATTAATAGATGAGAATAAGAATAATGCAAGATTTCTTTTCAGCACTGTAGCCAGGCTGACAGAGAGCCACAGCTCGATTGAGCCTTCTATTCCCATAGCACTCAGTAGTAATGATTTTATGTGCTTTTTTAATGATAAAATTGTTACTCTTAGAAACAAAACTAATGACCTCTTGCCTTTGACCAGTATAGTGTTATCAACAGCTCCCGGAAACGTAAGTTCTAATATTACACTAGATAGTAAACTAGAATGCTTTTCAGCCATAAACCTTGAACAATTAAATTCAATGATTCTCTCTTCTAAACCATCAACGTGCATGTTAGACCCAATTCCAACTAAGCTGTTGAAGGAAGTTTTTCCATTAATTAGCACTTCTTTATTAAATATTATGAATATGTCTTTATTATCAGGCTATGTTCCACAATCATTCAAAGTAGCAGTGATAAAACCGCTTCTTAAAAAGCACAACCTCGATCCAGAGGTTTTAGCCAACTATAGACCTATTTCTAATCTTCCGTTCCTCTCAAAAATTCTTTAGAAAGCAGTCGCAAAACAGTTGTGTGATTACTTAAAAAACAATGATTTATTTGAAGATTTTCAGTCTGGCTTTAGAACACATCATAGCAGAGAGACAGCTCTGGTTAAAGTCACAAATTACATTCTAATAGCCTCAGACAAGGGACTTTTCTCTATTCTTGTTTTGCTCGATCTCAGTGCTGCATTTGATACTATCGACCATGATATCTTATTGCAAAGACTAGAGCACTTAGTTGGCATGAAGGGAACTCTTTTAGGCTGGTTTAGGTCCTATCTATCTGAACGCTCTCAGTTTGTACATGTCAACGATGAATCTTCCATGCAAACCAAAGTTAGCCATGGAGTGCCACAGGGCTCAGTGCTCGGACCTATTTTGTTCACATTATATACGCTTCCGTTAGGCAATATTATAAGGAATCATTCTGTACATTTTCATTGTTATGCGGATGATACTCAACTATATTTATCAATCAAGCCTGATGAAATTAATCATCTAAATAAAATTCAAGACTGCCTCAAGGACTTAAAAATGTGGATGACCTTAAACTTTTTGATGTTAAACACGACCAAAACTGAAGTTATTGTACTTGGCCCGAAGAATCTACGAAACAAATTATCTAAAGATATACTAACTATGGATGGCATTAATTTGGCCTCCAGTGAGACTGTAAGGAATCGTGGTGTAATATTTGATTAGGATTTATCCTTTAACGCCCACATAAAATCAATTTCAAGAACCGCCTACTTCCATCTACGTAACATTGCAAAAATCAGGCATATCTTGCCTCAAAACGATGCAGAGAAACTAGTCCATGCATTTGTTACTTCAAGGCTGGATTATTGTAACTCTTTATTATCAGGGTGTACCAAGAAGTCAGTTAAGTCGCTTCAGCTGATTCAAAATGCTGCAGCTCGTGTACTAACCAGAGTTAGGAAAAGGGACCACATTACTCCTGTTCTGGCTGCTTTACACTGGCTCCCTATAGAACACAGGATATCATTTTAAATGCTTCTTCTCGCCTACAAAGCCCTTAATGTGCAGGCGCCATCTTACCTTAAATAACTCATTATACCCTACTGTCCTACTAGGGCATTGCGTTCCAAGAATGCAGGGTTGTTGGTTGTTCCTAGAGTCTCTAAAAGTACAATGGGAGCCAGAGCCTTTTCTTATCAAGCTCCACATTTGTGGAATCAGCTTCCAGTTTGTGTTTGGGCGGCAGACACCCTATCCGTTTTTAAGAGTGCGCTTAAGACCTTCCTTTTTGATAAAGCTTATAGTTAGGGCTGATTAGATTCAGCCCCTAGTTTTGCTGATATAGGCTTAGTTTGTCGGGGGACATCTTACTTCTTCCTTCTCTCTGTCTATACCTGTGTACTCTCATGTTCCGATTAACCCAGCTTCCCCAAATGTCTTTCTTTTTGGTGTCTATATACGCCAGGATCCGGAGTCATGGATGATCCTGTTGCTGCGGTCCTGTGTCCTGGATCGCGAGCCCTGGATCTTGAGTCGTGGCTGTGGTCCTGGATCATAAGTCCTGGATGGATATCCTCGTGGATTCATCTTCCTATTATACACACATGCATTTCCAAACATTTGGACTACCTATGTTGCAAATGTAGTATCTTTTCAATTTACACACGGCATCTATTGCACGTCTGTCCGTCCTGGGAGAGGGATCCCTCCTCTGTTGCTCTCCCTAAGGTTTCTCCCATTTTTCCCTTTAAACTGTGGGTTTTCTCTGGAAGTTTTTCCTTGTACGATGTGAGGGTCTAAGGACAGAGGGTGTCGTATTGTCATACTGATATTCTGTACAAACTGTGAAGTCCACTGAGACAAATGTAACATTTGTGATATTGGGCTATATAAATAAACATTGATTGATTGATTGATTGATGTAATACAGAATATGATACATTTACTTTTTTGTCTAAACAAACCAAATCGGACTGAAAATGTCTTGCTGGTCTGTTTGCCTGCAGTTGTGCAATACAGTGTTAACTCAGCACGACTGACCTCAAATCATATTGATATTTACAGTAGAGTCATACTTTGACATTTGTGTGACATTCTACCACATAAGAAAAAACGAGTAGCTGCAATACAATGAAATACATTTTCGCTGATAATACTTTTTCAACCATCAGCGATGCCACAGAACTGACTACTATTACTCACTATAAAGATGTAATTTACATCAACTCAACTGTGCTCTACTAGTGTTCCAAAAGGGTCATAGCATAGCAACTTCTTCTGAGCACCAGCATCTTTTTAAATTAAATGTCCTTAAAAACGTTTTTCAAATCCCACTGCCAATGTTGTGCCCCTCCGAGCACTTTAAATTAGAAATATAAATGTTTTTCAGAAAAGCCCCGGTAACGCCATATGGTCACAGACATAAGTTGTGTACGGCTTATAATACAAAGAACAGAAATACCCAATTTCTGAAATACAACCAACAACCTCCTTTCTATCCCCACACGAACCAAGCACTGAACCTGGGGGGACAGGGCCTTCTCCATCGCTGCCCCCACCCTCTGGAACTCCCTTCCACAACACATCAGAGACTGCACCGACCCCCCCACCTTCAAAATACTGACCAAAACACACCTCTTCAGACTGGCTTTTAATTGTGTTGCTGTTTAATATTTTTTTATATTTCGTTTTATCACCACTGTAAAGCGTCTTCGAGCACCTGAAAAAGCGCTTGGAAGTGAAATGTATTATTATTATTATTGTTGGGGAATAATTTGCCCTGCATGTCCTCCTTCGCCCTCTGACGCAGCTGACCAACCTTGAGCAGCCATTATCTCTCATAAGGAGGGGCTGCCCTAGCATGTTGTTGATGTTACCAGTTTATGACCGGGCAACTCTGAGCCATAAGCGACAACAACTGTGATTCAGTGTCCTCAGCTGTTTAGTCTATCTATTGAAGAATGTTGATTATTACACTCTGAACTAGTTAAAACCTCGAGCTACAGGAGGGTTCTTGAGGATTGATTGTGGCATCTCAACCGTGTGGTCAACTCGTGGCCCGTGACATGTCTTGTGAATTCTCCCGCCGAAGCTCCAAATAAACCGTCAGTGTTTGCCCTCAAAGCTCCAGCTCTCCTCGTGTCTCTGAGTCCTGACTCCAATTGCTTCAGAAGTTTCTCCCACAATTATTATGTTATTTTTTAAAGGTCACCGATTATGCAAAATCCACTTTTTCACGTCTTTTATACATAAACATGTGTCCCCTCTGTGTGAAGAGATTCTGAACGTTTCAGGAAAAAAGATTCTCTTACCTTTTGTCCTGATCCATTTATATAAAAACCTGTCTGAAGATGAGCTGATCAGATTCTGACCACTTTATGATGTCATAACAATTGTTTGGCTTGTGTTATTAGCCAATCACCAACCAAGGTAACACCCCCCACCTTATCACCTGAATCTCCTCCTAGAGCACCATTGTGTTCTTTTTAACCAAATCTCTCTCAGAGGGGCGTGGGAAGTGGCTCCTTATTTTCATCTAAAGTAACAGACAGAGAATCAGGACTTTTGAAACAGAGGGGATTATGGGACACTACAATGATCTGTTTGGTGTTTCAGACAATCAGAGACAGGTTCTGTATATATCTGAGACCTATAATATATTGATGAAAAACAGTGTGGACATATAAATAATGTTATCATGGCTAAATGTATTTTTTTTTGTTCAGGCTAGGGCAGTTAGACAGATAGATGAACAGTGTCATTGGTCCACAAGCGCAACAGATGTAGATGTATCCCAAAGCCCAATGCATACATTTTAGTTTGCTCTGCCTTCACGATAAGATCTGGCACCTGGTTACATTCAGAATGATTGTTGAGGCAAAGAAGGTCAGGAAATATCAATCTAAAGACACCCGCAACTTTTGACAAACAGCTTATAACAGAATTCAAAGGAAAAATGTCCCTATTAACATGCAGTAAGCAACAGGAAGTGATGTAAATCAGGGATTTTTAATCAGCTGTTTTTACAACTTTGGTCTAAAAATATATAACTTTTTTTCTCAAAATATAATACATTTTTATAAAAGAAAATAATAAAGATTAGTCAACTGTTTTTCTCCCACTGAACCAAAGAAGACACATCTAAAAATGTTGCTAGATCTTGGTTGCCAAATGATGACTTATTCTTGGATCTCCTAACCTATTTTTAAGTGGCCTTTGTACTTCATTGCAACATAATGGTGATGATAAAGTCTTTGTAAGTATTTTAGTTAGTATTAGTGATAGCCCAGTTTCAAACCATGTGTCCAGTACACATATTTGCTAATGAGGTAGCTATAATATGATGCTACCCTGCAGTATACAAAGTCATTCAAACTAGCTGCACATTTATCAGCTTTGATAACACTTTAATGCATCAATCATTATAAAACATATCATATCTATTCTGAGATGGACCAATCTGCTTAGTACTTTCACTTTTGATACTTTAAGTATATTTTGATGCTTATACTTTTGTACTTTTACTTGAGTAACATTTTGATTGCAGGACTTTTACTTGTAACAGAGTATTCCGACACTGTTGTACTTTTAATTAAGTGCAAGATATATCATATTACCATATTAGTAAAATCACAGACAAGTGCCTCTGTCTGCAGTACAGGAAACATACATACAATTGAATGTTTTCCACATTGAAATGCTGAAACAGTGTTCAGTTATTATGGTTTATAAATCTGGAACAAACTGCCAGAAATCTGCAGGTTCATGGAACTCTCACTTCCTATAAAATCGAGGTCTCTGGTGAACTTAATGCTTTTAATGTTTTTTTGTAAATCACTTCAAATTGCTGTGTTTTTAAAAACATGCTGCAAAAATAAATGTACCTTTCCTTAAACTCCGACATGCTACTGTTCGTTCCGGAATTATGATGTCCTTCTTACATTGCCATGGGAACATGCTTTGTATACATTGTACATGTTTGTTGTGTTTCATTCTTACAATTAATTACATGAAAAATACAACCGAAATGTTTACCATTTACCAAAACCATTAACTTGCGCTCAGAGATCAAAACACAAAATGTTTGAGGGAAACCAGCTGCTATTCTAATCTTCTTTAAACCCCTCAGAAATCATTTATTTGGTTTAAATCCTTTTCCGGGGTATGGGACAAAAATATAAAGGCCAATGGCCAAAGTGACCTCATGAATGATAAACTAGGGGCATGGCATTTTTGGAGACATTCATTTAGCAGAAGGTGAAGATTTGCTGATTCATGCTACTAAGTTGCATTATGGGAGATATACAGTAGCATTGAGCATGTTTAAATCCATACTAAGGACTAAAGTGAGGAAGTGCTCTGGGATGTATCGAGACTAGCCCTTTCTTTTGTTTATTGACAGACATTTCTTGGTGGTGTGTAAAAATGTAATGTTACCTTGAAGGGTAACACTTTATATTAAGGTACACAAATTAACCATCAACTAGTTGTTAATTAACATGCATATTAGCAGTATATTGGCTCTTTATTAGTCATTATAAAACACTTATTAATGCCTTATCCTACATGAGCATATTCTACAAGTAATAGGCTATTAGTTGAGAGTTTTTCCTCAATAACCCTCTAATTAGTGCTTATTTATTGCAAGTAAGGAAGTTGTTGTACATGAGTTCTGGTCTTAATATGCGCTGCTCAATATGGGCCTAATAAGGCAGTAGTACTACAAGAATAGTAAGTTTCCCATAATTACACACAAATATGATCTCTTCTTATGTAACAAGACATGAAACTGTGTTAATTGTGTCTAAATAACAAAAAATTAGGTAGCCTATTTATATCTAAGAATATGTTTCGGGGTATTGACAGTTCAGCTACCTGGTGGTATTGACCTGTATGTTTCATATTTGCACATTTATATTTTCGTGAAATTTGTACTGAAGGTTAGACAGGAAACCGGGTACAGGAAGTAGGAGAAAGTGAACTGAATAGCATGGCAGTAGACTGCTACTAATTTTTCCTGCAACCTGAAGAGTAAAAGGGTCAAGTCCGTCAGACAGCAATGACTGTAAGTGTAAGTTTAAGTGTACGCCTTACACTGTAAGCAGTGGTGGCGCCAGAGTATTTTTGTTGGGTAATCTATGGTAGGGTAGTGGTGGGGCTCAAGTCAGTATTTGCAATGTAATTACCATCCATCCATCCATCCATCTTCTCCCGCTTATCCGTGGTCGGGTCGCGGGGGTAGCAGTTCCAGCAGAGAGCCCCAAACTTTCTTTTCCCTGGCGACATCAACCAGCTCTGACTGGGGGATCCCAGGGCGCTCCCAGGCCAGCGAAGAGATATAATCCCTCCACCTGGTCCTAGGTCTACCCCTTGGTCTCTTCCCAGCTGGACGTGCCTGGAACACCTCCCTAGGGAGGCGCCCAGGTGGCATCCTAACTAGGTGCCCGAACCACCTCAACTGGCTCCTTTCGACGCGAAGGAGGAGCGGCTCAACTCCGAGTCCCTCCCTGATGACCGAACTTCTCACCTTATCCCTAAGGGAGACACCAGCCACCCTGCGGAGAAAACCCATCTCGGCCGCTTGTATCCGCGATCTCGTTCTTTCGGTCATGACCCATCCTTCATGACCATAGGTGAGGGTAGGAACGAAAATGGCCCGGTAGACAGAGAGCTTTGCCTTCTGGCTCAGCTCCCTTTTCGTCACAACGGTGCGGTAAAGCGACTGCAGTACCGCTCCGATTCTCTGAACCATCTCACGCTCCATTGTTCCCTCACTCGAGAACAAGACCCCGAGATACTTGAACTCCTTCACTTGGGGTAAGGACTCATTCCCTACTTGGAGTGGACAGTCCATCGGTTTCCTGCTGAGAACCATGGCCTCAGATTTGGAGGTGCTGATCCTCATCCCAGCCGCTTCACATTCGGTTGCGAACCGATCCAGTGAGTGCTGAAGGTCGCAGACCGATGAAGCCATTAGAACCACATCATCTGCAAAAAGCAGTGGTGCAATCCTTAGTCCACCAAACTGCAGACCCCCTCCCCCATGACTACGCCTCGAAATCCGATCCATGTATATTACAAACAGGATTGGTGACAAAGCGCAGCCCTGGCGGAGGCCAACCCTCACCGGAAATGGGTCCGACTTACTGCCGAGGACCCGGACACAGCTCTCGCTTTGGGAGTACAGAGATTGGATGGCCCTGAGTAGAGACCCCCTCACCCCATACTCCCGCAGCACCTCCCACAGTAACTCCCTGGGAACTCGGTCATACGCCTTCTCCAAGTCTACAAAACACATGTAGACCGGATAAGCGTACTCCCAGGCCCCCTCCAGGATCCTTGCGAGAATAAAAAGCTGATCCGTCGTTCCACGACCAGGACGGAATCCGCATTGTTCCTCCTCAATCTGAGGTTCGACAATCGGCCTGACCCTCCTTTTGAGTATCTTAGAGTAAACTTTACCGGGGAGGCTGAGTAGTGTGATGCCTCTGTAATTGGCACACACCCTCTGATCCCCCTTTTTAAAAAGGGGAACCACCACCCCGGTCTGCCACTCCTTCGGTACTGTTTCCGACTTCCACGCAACGTTGATGAGACGTGTCAACCATGACAGTCCCTCAACACCCAGAGCCTTCAGCATTTCCGGGCGGATCTCATCCACCCCCGGGGCTTTGCCACTGTGGAGTTGTTTGACGACCTCAGTGACCTCCCCCCGGGAGATTGGTGTGGATCCCCCGTCATACTCCAGCTCTGCCTCTAACATAGAGTTGTCGGGTTCAGGAGTTCCTCAAAGTGTTCCTTCCAACGCCCTAACACTCCATCAGTTGAGGTCAACAACGTCCCATCCTTACTGTACACAGCTTGGATGGTTCCTTGCTTCCCCCTCCTGAGGTGTCGGACAGTTTTCCAGAACAACTTTGGTGCCGCCCGAAAGTCCTTCTCCATGTCTTCTCCGAACTTCTCCCACACCCGCTGCTTTGCCTCGGCCACGGATGAGGCTGCTGCCCTTCGGGCCTGTCGGTGTCCACCAGGAGGTTCGAGGGTTACCGCCCCTTGAGGCACCTAGGACCTTGAGACCACAGCTCCCCGCCGCGGCTTCGGCAATAGAGGCTTTGAACACCGACCACTCTGGTTCAATGTCCCCAACCTCCACAGGAATGCCCGAAAAGCTCCGCCGGAGGTGTGAGTTGAAGGCCTCCTGAACTTGGGCCTCCTCCAGACGTTCCCAGTTCACCCGAACTACACGTTTGGGCTTACCAGGTCTATCCAGAGGCTTCCCCCGCCACTCGACCCAACTCACCACCAGATGGTGATCAGTTGACAACTCCGCCCCTCTCTTTACCCGAGTGTCCAAAACATACGGCCTCAGGTCCGATGATGATCATGGACCTTCTGCCTAGGGTGCTCTGGTACCACGTACACTTATGAGCATCCTTATGTTCGAACATGGTGTTTGTTATGGCCAATCCATGACTAGCACAGAAGTCCAGTAACAAACCACCACTCCGGTTCAGATCAGGGGGGGCCGTTCCTCCCAATCACGCCCCTCCAAGTGTCTCCATCATTGCCCACATGTGCGTTGAAGTCTCCCAGCAAGATTAAAGAGTCCCCTTCAGGAGCCCCATACAGGACTCTTTCCAGGGTCTCCAAGAAGGCTGTATACTCTGAACTGCTGTTGGGTGCATAAGCACACACAACAGTCAGAGTTTTCCCCCCCATAACCCGCAGGCGTAGGGAGGCGACCCTCTCGTCCACTGGGGTAAACTCCAACAACGAAGCACTGTCGCCCGGGTCTGGTCCGTCGAGACCCTCCGCTTTCACTGTCACCATTTTGGCAGCGCACCCGACCCCATCGCTGTTTCCCGTAGGTGGTGGGCCCGCGGGACGGAGAAGCGGAGGGGTTGCCCACGTTGCCTTTTCGGGCTGGGCCCGGCCGGGCTCCGTGGCAAGCCCGGCCACCAGACGCTCGCCGACGAGTCCTCCTTCTGGGCCTGGCTCCAGAAGGGGACCCCGGGCTTCCTCCGGGCCGGGTATCCTCACTTCTTGTGTCGTCTTTCATGAGGTCTTTTGCAATGTAATTACATACACGCTATATCGCCCCCCTTGACAGTGAAACGCCACACGTGAGGTTTAGATTATTTTCCTGTCTCAATCAAAATGGAACTGTATGAAATAAAACGCACATTTGTCTTGTAGTAAATAAAAAGGGATCACTGTGAACGTGACGTATGATAGTACACGTTGAAGATCCAATGGGGATACTGAATGGCGGTTCCGATTGATCTCAATCAGTAATGCATAACGCAGACCCAACGTTTCGTTGCTCTGATTGGCTGTAGGTCTATTCAAATTGCATTCGGAGGCATTTTGATCTGACCACGGCCGCGCTGATATTATAACGCCAGAGAATTTCCACACCTTTAGTGTTATTCCTTGCACCCCTCTTCTAGCATAACCCCGAATGGTCTCAACCATATTGCATCAGTAACGTGCACTTGTTGTTACAGCAGGATCAGTTTGTGTGTTGTGGACACGACCCGTATATTTTCGCAAGCCGTGTTCTCAACATTTAGCATTTTACTTATTGTTTAATTTAATTTGCTTACTTTAACATCATTTTTCATGGTGGGGCTGGCTGTAGCCTACCCCAGCCATACTCTGGCGCCGCCACTGACTGTAAGGATTAGTAACATGTATTGTGTTTATGTGATGACATTTGGAGATGTTTAAACACAATGAGAAAATGCGTTAGCAGCGCTGGCATTAGCATACACGGTATCTTTAGCATACATGCTAGCGTTAGCCATACTAGTCTGTAGGCCTATACATGCTTATTGCACAGCTAGCATTAGCTATATTTACCTTGTTTACACTTAGCGGTCCTATGTGTTAATCTGTGTATGTTACACTTGCATGTATGAGATCATTAAGTGCCTTGTAACTTATTTTCTTATAGTTTTTGTGAGGAATTGCAGTATCTCCTTCTCCTTTTTTCTGTTTGTCTGTCTTCCTGGCTGGGCGTGGTTGACCTACTTTCCGTTTCCCGCCAACTCACCTCCACTCCTGTTTCTCATCATCACTGATTACCACTACTCACCTGCTGCTGCTTAAAACTCCGGTTCGATCATCAGACTTCGCCAGTTCTTCGTATACTCACAGTGGTAAACTCCAGTTCCGGCTGACTAGAATTGCTAGTCTTTTTGTATACTCTTCCAGTTGGATTTTTTCATATACTAATCCTGTTCTGTTTTGTGCCTGTTCCAGAAACTCCATATTCCATTCCGTCCTGCCTGCCACGTCCAGCCCAACCTCCGTCTCAGCCCTGCTCCACGTTCTTCCCACTCTGTTGAGAGTTTACTTTGTCTCCTGCCTGTTTTTTGAGGACTTCAATAAATCCAGTCTTTTTGACACTTCACCTAAGTCTCCGTCCCAAGTGTTCTTGCATAGCGGGTTCAAGTTTTGAGGCTCTTTACGAGGAGCGTAACAGTTTTACTCCGTTTGAATGTCAGTGGACTGCAAATAAGTCAATAAAGGAGCATGGCTGCTCATTCCCTGGCTCTCAAAAGAGTATGGCTGGCTGTTTAATCTATGTTCACACTGAGACAGTACAACACATAGAGAGAATAGTACACCTATTGTGTAAGTACATGCTAGTGGATCGCCGGAGCCATTAGATTAACATTAACATGCTTATTGTAGTTGTAAGTGCAATGCCCTGCGGCCTGTAGCACCATCCTTGATGTAGCATATGTGTGGGGCGTCTGGCGCAGTGGTTTAGTGCGTTTGTGTTCGGATAAGGGAAGCACAGGTTCAAACCCCAATGCAGTCAGCTTGTCGCTGTGTCCCTGGGCAAGACATTTCACCCCAAATTGCTCCTGTGGGGATTTTCCACAGTATTGAGTATGTAAGTCACTTTGGATAAAAGCGTCTAACAAGTGACATGTAATCTATGTGTGGGCTAGACCTGTATTTTACAGGAAAGGAGTGAGCAAAGGGTAGAGTTGTCGATTCTTGTTCTGTTTTCTGTGTCTATCTTCCTCACCATGCTGAACACCCTCTCAGAGTTTCAGTTGCGTGCGCTACTAAAGAGTCACGCTACCATGGAAACCAAACAATGGTGTAGCTGTATTAAAGTCCGAGTGGAAACATTTGTGAGTAAATCTGATTTTGTCAGAAATCGGGAAAAATATGACCCCGGGAGGAAACCGGGAGAGGGCTAATGACTAATAAAGGGCCAATATACTGCTAATATGCATGTTAATTAACAACTAGTTGATGGTTAATTTGTGTACCTTAAAGGGGACCTAAATGCACTTTTGTACGTCTTTTATACATGAATATGTGTCCCCGGTGTTCCATGGAACTCACCAAGTGTCAGAAAACACAACCCTCTCTATTTTCCTCCATACCCAAATCTCTAAAAACGGGGCTGCAACGGATCTGATAAAAACTGATCCAGATTTGAACACTGTCCTGACGTCAGGACGGTGGCGCTACGGCTATTGGGCCAACTCTCCATCTATCAGGGGAATGTGGGGTTGGGCCACGGCCGGCCATTGCCGCTCGAAAGCGCTGGAGACGCTGTAGTACATGTGCCAGGCCTGTAAGTGGCGCTGTAGTCTGCCACAAAAGCAGCGAAGAAGACTTCCCGCTCATGGTTGCCCTTCTGTTTATTCTCCGCTGTGGCTCTTTTTCTCCCTCCCCGAGGCAAGCGTTTGCTCCCGCTGCTGTAATTACATTACAGTACATTGCATTTAGCTGACGCTTTTATCCAAAGCGACTTACAATAAGTGCGTTCGACCAACAAGATACAAACTTGAAGAAAACAGAATCATATAAGTACATCAGGTTTCATAGAGCTAAAACATTACAAGTGCTACTCAACTGGTTTTAGATAAGTCAGTCCTTTGTTAGTATATAAGTGCTTTGTTAGCAATTCTTTGTTAGTAATTCTATCGATCGAAGTGGAGTCGAAAGAGATGAGTTTTCAGTCTCCCCCATTCAATGCAATCCCTCCCCGTCGAGGCAAGCACTGTAATGCTCTCCGGTTAGTCCACCAGCAGATGACAAACACCCACCTCTCCGCCTCTTCCAAGGAACGAGGGGACCGTGTGGCAGAGTTTCAGTTAGGTTTTCTTTCGCCGGTCAAGATGTCCGTTAAAGTTTAAATCTTCCGGACAAAATTAGAAAAGTGCCGGTCAAAGGTCTTAGTATGGATTTAAACATGCTCAATGCTACTGTATATCTCCCATAATGCAACTTAGTAGCATGAATCAGCAAATCTTCAGCTTCTGTTGAATCAGGGGTGGGGAACCTTTTTCCTCTCAAGGGCCATTTCAATTTTTTCAACATCCTCCGAGGGCCGTACACATTATTGACCTCTGCTTAAAAATACTAAAATCACAGCCCATTCATTTGGCCTTTCTTTCATGCTGTGCAAAGAAAAAGCAACCTCTTAATCCAGATATCTTACCATGACTTGTGTATGCATGCACGTGCACGGTTGTGGCATGACCACCAAAACAGAAAGATATGGACACAAGATGTGTGCAAATGTATTTAGTTTCCTATCCATGTGAACATGATTTAAGAGGGGGGGACCTAACCTCCTCTAGGGGGGTCCGGGGGGCTCTTGTGTTAAATGAATGTCTCCTAACCTCTGTTGAGATCTTCATAGTATCAAGTGAATACTTAAAACGAAAGTTAATTATAAATCAAATATGATCAATCATATTCTTGTATAAACCCATAATGAGAATGCTTCTTGATGGTTTTTGAATATGTATGTTTGTTTACAATTTTATTTGTTGCTGTTTTGATAACTTTGCGTTTTAAAAAGAGGGTGTTGAGATCTCCATATCCGGTTGAATAATTCAAACGAAAGTTAGTTATAATCAAATATAATCGATTATATTCTTGTATAACCCACAATGAAAATGCTTCATATTTTAGGTTTTTCTATATTTACAGTATAAACAAAGTGGTTTGTTAAGTTGAGTGTAAGGCCTATAATGATTTATGGGTGTCACTGATAAGGGAGCAGGCAGTTTCTTCCCACTTCCCTCACAGCAGTACACAGGGAGGGGGGCTCCGGACTTAAGGAGAAACACACTGAGGCCCCAAAAAGTGGGTTATGTCATAGCCGAGAATAATATTTAGCAGGGGTCATGTCCTTTTTACACAAACATGGGAAGGTGTGTCTTATGCCATAGCCAATAGAATATGTCTGGTCATGTCCAGTCCTGTACATCAGAGGCCATGCCCAGTTTCCACAAATATGGGTGTGGAGGAGACGTTGTTGATCTTCTGTGTTTTGCCTCTGCTGGATCGATTGATATTGTGACCTCGGTGATGAGTGTCTGTGTTTTCCTTATATTTACAGTCTATGGTGTTTTAATGCTAAAGCATTACGGTTGTTGTTATTGTTAAGAATTGCTTTGTGATGGTGCCCTGTACTCCATGTATTAAGGTGCATTACTATGACATCCCCACGCTGTGTACGTAAATGTATGCGCTCACAGTGTTGCTCCGTGTGGTCTTCAGTATGTAATTTGACACTCCCCCTCTCTCTCTCCTCCCTCCCTCTCTCCCCCCCTCTCTCCCCCCCTCTCTTTCTCCTCCCCCTCTCTCTCCCCCTCTCTCTCTCTCTCCCCCCCTCTCTCTCTCTCCTCCCCCCCCTCTCTCTCTCCCCCCCTCTCTCTCTCTCTCCCCCCCCCCCTCTCTCTCTCCCCCCCACCTCTCTCTGCCCCCCCAGTTTTGTACACATAGAAACGCCACTGCGCGCCCGCCATCTCGCTGAAAGTCCTGACGTGCATTCGGGACAGCTCGCTTGCATGGCAGATTTTTATAGCTGCTTCACATGTCAGCTCCATTTCCCTTAGCAGCCTTTCTCTGACCTTTTTATCCTCCATGCCAAAAACGATCTGGTCCCGTATCATGGAGTCCCTCAGCGTAGCAAAGTTGCATGACTGTGCTTTTAGCTTCAGGTCAGTCAGAAAGCTATCAAAAGGCTCATGCTGCTGCACACGTGAACGGAATACATATCTCTCGTATGTTTCGTTCTTTCTGGGAGAGCAGTGGGCATCACATTTCTCGAGCACTTTATCCAGTTTGTCTTTATCAGCCTGCTCTTAATACACAAAAGTATTGTACACTTCTATCGCTTGTGGGCCTGCTATAGTTAGCAGTAGCGCTACCTTCCTAGCATCCGGCTAAGTTTCCAGTCCCATGGCCGTGATGTAAAGCTGGAACTGCTGCTTGAAGGTCCGCCAGTTGCTGTCGACATTTCCCGAAGGTTTTAGCGTCTCCGGTGGCTTTAATGAATCCATGTCGCTTGTCACAACTCCTCACTTAATGTGTTTTTATTTTACTTCATAATTTACTCCTGGTACCATGTTTTGTTAGTTGGTCTATTAAGGAACTGACTCGTGCTCCGTGCTAAAGTGTTAGCCAAGTTTAATCAAGACCTCTTGTTCGGGTCCCATGGTACATGGTCAGTGTTGTGCTAGTTACTTAAAACCAGTAACTAGTTACCATTACTAGTTACTTCATTTCAACAGTAACTCGGTTACTTTACTAGTTACTTAAACCCAAAAGTAATGCGTTACTGTGAAAAGTAACGTTTTAGTTACTTAAAGAAAGGGCTCCCATTAATGCCCTTATAGCCTTCATTTCAGTACTGTTATTGCATTGGAGAATAATACAATCTGTTGATCAACTTGACATGCATTATATGCAATCTGGATTGCATCGATATTAGCTGGCTTTCCATTTTTGTATATTCTTTCTCCAGGTAGTTGGAAAAAGTTTTCCGTCCCATATGCCGTGTGCCGCCCGGACATGCTGTCATGCTAACTAGCTCCCTGAAAGCAGGTGACTCCACTGTAGCAATAGCCTGCATGTGTTCTACAACATACCGTGCAATGGCTTTATCGACTTTTCCCTGGCTAGCAGTCCCTTGGTTAAAATCCAGCCGCTGTTGCTTAGGTTGAGGTGGAGTGGTGTCGGCTGAGTCTCTGTGGTCTTAGCTACTAGCTTCGTCCTAGCATGTTGTTTTTGCTTTTGTTTTAAGAGATTTGAATGACTGGTTTGGGCAGTAGATAAGATCTTTGACCCGCCAAGACACAACTTACATTTAACAGAAACTTTATTTTCTTTGTGCTCGACAAAAGTGAAATAGTGAGAATATCTCCAGGTGGAGAAACTAGACTTGAGCTCCGCCGCCGCCATGATAGTCTTGTTAGTAAACAACACAAACACGCCCACAGCCCGTCTCCGCATGTGACACAGGAAGTATCTAAGTACATTTACTCAAGTACTGTACTTACAGGTAAGTACAGTTCTCATCTCTGTTCGCCTGACTGTTGACTATATAAAAAAAACTAACGCAGTAACGAAGTAACGCACCATGTAGTAACGATAACTGCGTTACTGAATTTGATAAGTAATGCGTTAGAGTACTAGTTACTGCCAAAAATAACGACGTTACAGTAACGCGTTACTTCGGACACTGTACATGGTACATGGTACATGTGGATTTAAACATAGGTCACAACTATGTGTCGACACCTTGTGGTAGGAGTGTGTATCTATCTAATCAACACACGAGATAAGTGTATCTATCTAATCAACACACGAGATAAGTTTGTGCACTGGAGGCCATCCAGTTATTTTAGCCGGGCCGGCTAAAATGATTGGTTGTGCTTTTTACAGCGCCACGGCTTCCACAGATGAAAAAATGTTTTGTATTTATTCTCAAAGCATTTAATATATTCATTGCTATCGGGATGTTAAGAGCATTCCATGGAATATAACAAAAAAAACCTCTGTTTATATAAGCACCTCAGTAGATTCAAAACACTTGGATCAGTCCACATTTGGAAGGGCCATTCCTATCCCCCTTCACTATTAAGTGTATGTATGTTAAATATACATGTAATACATGTATTTATATCAAATATTCATGTGATATTAAGGGGGGGATACTCACGGAGGAGCTTATATAAACTGAGCACACCGTCACTGCTCACATCGAAGATAAAGAATGATGGCCATGTGCCAGGACTGGAACGTATCAGCTGTTTGGGAGGCTTCCGCCATTTTGACTTTATTTGATTTGGTAGTGCAATACTAAACATCTGCAGTATATACATTTATGATTCTGTGGTTCCAATGTGACAGCCTTCTTTATGACACATAGGTGGACACACACCTACTTTTAATTACACAATTCTACATCTCAGTTATTTTTTTAAATATTAAGACTTTAAACCCCAAACAACACAATTATTATTTTTATAAAAATATTTCTTACAATTCACATTTCTTGTAAGTCCTCAACTTCATTATCACACTACAGCTTTAAACTCTTAAGACTGTAACATATGGGACTCACCTCATTGAAATGAATTTTAAAAAGGACTTGTTATGTGTCTATACAGGTAGCCTATAGGTGTATAGTAGATGTAGGCCTACACACTCCAGATCGGTTTCCTTATATCTCATTCTGTTTCGGTTCCCTGCTGTGTCCCTTTTCTCAGAATCCATCACCTTTAAACCCAAACACAAATCCCCTGCGGCACAGATATAATCTGTAATTGTGTCAGTTTTCTGCGGATCATCCTTTCCCTACAGTCGACCTCACAGAGGCCGTCCTGAAGCGAGAGCACTTGACTTTGCGGATATAGATTGTTGTTTAGAGCAGGTGTGGAAGAAGTACTCAGATATTTAACTTAAGTACAAGTACCAGTATTAGACTGTTAAAGAACTCTGTTACAAATAAAATCCTGCAATAAAAATCGTAATCATGTCAAAGTATAAAAGTATTGAATGAACCTTCTGCTAGACCATATAGTAGAGCACACTTTGAGTCACCATATCTTACTTAAAAAAAAGTTGTACTTATTTCCACCAGTGTCAGCCAATTTCTACCGGTTGGTTGATGTATGTTATGCTTAAAGAGTCCACTAGATGCCCCTGTGTTTTTCACTAGCACAGATAGCAAGTTATCCTGTTCATAGGAAGTTAGCAACAACAAAATCACTTTGGTGAGACTTTCAAAGATAAACACACGTTTTTTTCTGCATAATTTAGTGTTTAAGGACTTGATGATCATAATTGTGTAACTTGATACAAAAAAAAGAAATCATTTTTTTTCCCAACATGCTCTAACAAACAGTTGATTAGATACGTTATGGTAAAGTTAGTGAACTAAGCTAAGTCATTAAAATGGCCTATTTGCTAGAAAATGATAACACTTCTGACCATTTATTGTTGTTAATTTGACATGTTAAATGTTTCATCATTATGTTGATGAAATAACTTTAGAAGTATGATTTTAAGCGACATCTTGTCCGTTTGGTAGAGGCCTATTAAAAAAATTGTGGGCTCCTTTGTAAAAAAAAACATTGATGTTTTTATTATTGGCCCAAGGATATTCAAAATGTAAATAAATTATTTTTTCATTGCTTTTTTCTTGGTAAGGACTTTAAAGGGTAGCAAAAATACTCATTCAACAGTATGGCCAGTTTCTAAAATCCAGCAAAAGTGTAAAGTAGTATTATGTGCAAATACTCAAGTGAAGTACCTCATTTATCAAAAGTGCAGAACTTGAGTAGATGTACTTAGGTACATTACAATAATGGTGTAGCGATATCCTTATAGCCAATCAATTATGCAGCATGAGCTCCACCTGTACTGTTTCAGTCAAACACTGTCTCAAGGTCAGCTGATGTTCAGTCAGATGTTTTGGTGGTCTTACCGAATAAGGTCCAGCAGAGCGTCAGCAGAACTCATGATGGGCTTTCCGCTGTCCTCAGAGTCCTCTTTCTGTGCCGCTCCGCCTGGGTGGATGATGGAGACCATGACGATCCCCACCACCACGGCCACAAAGGTGGTCCACAGGTAATAAGACACTGTGATCAGGCCCAGCCGACTGGAGCACTTGGCGTCGAGGGCAGCAAGTCCCGACATCAAACTGCAAAAGGAAACATCCCAGTTAGTGCTTTATGCCTCTATCCCCGAGGGAAAAATACCATGCATGTAGATGATAATAATGTTGTTAATGATTGTGAACTTAATTTGTACAGCATCCTTTTTTCGAGAAACGCAACACAACATGCTTCACAATAAGGGAAAATACACATTCATAAATTGCCATAATTATTAAAAAGAAAACGGTAGATAAGAAAAATGTATAATTAAATATAATACATAAAATACACAAAATAAATGAAAAGAAAAACGAGGAATAATACAATGAATATCAGTTCCCATTTTTTAGGCATTCATACATCAATATAAACTGCAGCAGCACCTTAGGTCTCCATTCTCTTCTACTCAGTTATTTTCTTTCTCGACAGGTGTGGAGAAATGCTTTTTTAAAAATAAATTGGCGCATTTGTGTCTGAGGCTATATTAAACACCACAGAACCTACTTCGCACGCTGGTCCAAGTCACATCCAAACAGCCATTTTTTAGATGCCTCAGAACATTGGTTGCATGTAATATTGAAGCAATACATCAGTTAGCAACCCATTCTTCCTTTGTCAATCAAGTTTTTATGATTATATTGCATAAAACGCATAATCCTGTACATTCGAAATGTCAATTTTCAGCATGGATGTCTGAGTCAAGCAAATGCATATAGAAATAGTTTTATCAGGCCTAAGACCTTGGACAAAACTCATCACCTATTCAAGGCTGTACAATCTTTCAATTGATCTGAAAGCTTCAGACATAAAACCTGGACATTCATTCAGACAGTGGATTCCTGAGTGAAGCCAATGCATTTAGAAATGGTTTTATGAGGCTTTAGACCTCGGACAATGTTCTGAATTTATACAAGAATATGAAATCCTTTGATCTCTCCGAACCTTCAAACTTGCTTTAAGAAAACAACTTCCCCACAAGGTTCTGCTGTGTAGCCCATCTGGAGATTGCAACTTTTTTTACTTGACGTTGGGTTTGTTAAGATTTCATGGATGATGAAATTGGATCTCGGAAATTGTGATTGTGATTGTTTTGCCAACTTTTATTTTTAAGGTACGAAATGACTTTATTTAAATCTCCACTGAACTAACATTTAGTGCGGAGGAAAAGGATATAATTGTCAGTTTCAGGAAAAACTACAAACAGCTGTTTCCCAGCCTAAAAGTAAACTTAAAACATCAGTTGGACATACGTAGATGTACAGAACACAAGTTCTCCAAATTAAGCAACAACATACTGTAGGCTGGTTGTCCATGTCCTGTAGAACGACACAGCAAGGCCTTTTCTGATCTGATGTCTGATTGGTAGGACAGCATCATTTGACTGTGCTTTCCAAAATCTGTTTTATGAGAAGCTTATGCTGTGTTTGATGACTATAAGCAAGTTTATGGAACAAAAACCACATTGTAAGGTTTGGGTTAAAATAAGTACAAAGTTCATCGTCCATCCAGCTCGTCCTCCCCCCTTTGTGGAAGTTTCACTATGTAATAAATTAATGTCTTCTGACTTCCTCGTGTGTTATAATTACATCAACTGGTTGGTAGCTTTGTTTATAAGGAGCAGCAGTTTAGACCTGCAAATGTACTCGTTGACGTCGCCACCTTCAGGCAAAGAGAGTAACAGCTACTGCATCATAAGACTTCTCTTTTCTTATCCTTTGAGGTTTGACGTTAATGTTAAAACAAACAATACAAAACGCAATCGCTCTGTCATTGAACAAAATAAATAATGAGAGGCAAACTTGTAAAACAATTCAGTTTTTAATGCGGTTGCTAAACCTGTACAAATACAACAACAAGACGCTGTGTGAAATGCACCTCTTACTGCACTGGCAAGCAAATTGTGTCTCAGTGCAGAGGTAAATGCAGTAATGTCACATTGCAATGTATTTTAATTATTCATTATTGCATGGTTTTTATGTGTTTGTGTGTGTGTGTGTGTTTTATACCTTTTTATTGTGTAATTTTCCCTGAAATGTGTTTGCCTTTTTAACTGGTTTTAAGTTAAAGGGCCCATGTCATGCTTTTCCGGTTATCACCCGTCCCCTTGTGTGTTATGAAGGTTTTTCTGCATGTAAACGGTCTGCAGAGTCACAAACCCTCAAACTACACCCTGTAGCGAGTAAAACTCTAACACAGAAAATACCTGTCTATGCTGCCCCAGAACGCCTCGTTGGAGATTTCTCTTTTTCCATTGTTTTCTTCCTGGGTACAGTGACGTGCCCATACCCAAATGGACCCATTGGTCCAAATGGACCAATCCCTGGAGCCGTTACGTTACGTCCGTGGATTGGTCCAAATTGACCAATCCGCGGACTTCCTCACACACACACATTCAATCTTTTCTCAGCTGCAGCTCCGCCGATTTCTCCTCCCTGAGACGGCGGAATGCGGAGAGGCTGTGAGCAGGGCCGGACTGGGACAATAAATCAGGCCGGGAATTATACACCCAGCCAGGCCACTACCAGTTTTCTTTTGTGCCATTTTCCTGGATTTATTTGTCAATATTTACAGCGTTGCTGCCCATAGTGATAGCCCTAAACTTTAAATCTACTACCCCAGGTAGTTATCCAGTGGCCACAAAAAATATATTTACACACGTAAGGTCATCATCTTAATAGTTTTGTATGCTCATCCGTGAGTAATGTCTACAGCTGAATGCGGCGATTACCATGTTGTTCAGCAAAACGCCTCACAAACGTATTAAGATCAACAGCTTTAGTGCGTTTTGATTCAATGCTGAGTACAGCCAAACTGACAGTCTCTTCTCTGTCAGTGTAGACCGCAAATACCTCATTCCTTCAGTGCTTGGGTCCGAATGCTTCTCGTTTTGCGCCGTCCCCACTCCCCAAATTAAATCGCCGCCAATCATATGTCCACGCTTGCGCCAGGACCGGGGGAGGGGTTACATGACGTGCATCTTGTGCTGCATTCACTTGCACTCGGACATTAGAGACTTTCTCTCATAAATTTCTGAGCCACAACTTTTCTTTCAAAACAAAGCTGCCAACTGGGGTGGCAGCTGGGGTGGCAAGGCCTATTTTTAGGGTGTCAGTTACCACCCTAGTAGGTGAAACTAGGCTACTAGCTACAGTACAGATGGAACTAGATGAGCTGTTAACTCTCGCTCTGATTTTTTTTTTTAAAACTCTCGCTCTGACTCAGACAGGTTGAAAGAGATGAGATAATATATGATATATGATACAATATACCCCAGCCCGGTAAGATTTTTTTTTTTAATGTTGGACTTAAAGAGCTTGTGACAGCCTCCCAACAACTGTTGTGCAATGAAATATTGGGCTACTAGTCATCTCGAACCGTCAGTTTAAAAAAGAAGGTGCGATACCGTTCCGATAAATATCAATAATTTCGAACATCGCGGGGAAATTCCTTCCACTCATTTTGAAGTTTTGGGGGAAGCCGGAAGTGACGTCAATGCGGGAACGCTTCACTGTGCGGTGAGAGAGCCAAACACGGACAAAGTGTGTTGTCATGCGTAGAAATGGTGAATTACTGAGTTTAGGCCATAGACTGTATATATAAATGGACGTAGTGTCCGTGACGTCATCCATAGGATTCTGCAGAGTTGCCGTGAAGCCCTTAGTAGGCGGAGTCGGCCACTAACGGCTTGACAGCAACGTCAGAGTCTAATCCCGCCTGCTCCAAATAAGGGCAAAGAGGCGGAGCCGAGGCGGGACCTGCTGCCTCCGAACTGGAAGTAAACAGAGCTAGCTCAGGCTAAGAAGCTAAGCTAACATGAAATACATGCATACCAAGTTACTGCTAACAGTGTAGTTCCCCTATATAAACGTTACATTCATAATCAAATGAGACAATCTGCAAGAGAATTAGCTATATTTTATTATTCTTAATGCTTGTCATTCACACGTTGAGAAAAGACGGACTCCACCGCCCGGACCTAACGGAGCCGCATTGGGCTAGCTCCGGGACGCCGGCTGGAGCTAGCCCCCTGCGGCTCCGTTAGCTCCGGCGGCCACCACTGGGATAATTGGGTCCCCTATTAACATTTGCTCCCGTTTAGCATTATGGGCGTCATAGCCATAGACTATAAAAGTCTTACCCAAGGCTGAATCATAAACTAAAATGTATATGTATGCATAAAGGGTTACGTCCTTAGCTGGCTAATAAGTAACAAGCTAAGCTACCAAGCACACAAACACCTGCGAACGGGGTTAACATGTATAATATTATCATTTTAGACATCTTGGAAGTTCTGTTAGTACATTCAAGCGCACATCACGACATTTTAATTGTCTGGTATTTGTAACAATATTCTCTAAAAGGCACAATCACCACGAACACGGCTAAAGCTAAAGGGTCAAGTACAGTGCTATGACTAACTAACGTTGTCGCCTCTATGGTTGTAGCCTAGCAGAGTGGACAAGTTGCTGTTAGCTGACAGTGAGGCATGTACGTGTCCATCAACGTGACCACGCCCTAATTTATGCAAAAACTTTAAGACCTAATATAAATAAAAGGGTCGTGTTAGAAAACAATTCACTCACAGATTCATAATCATGAAGGTGGAATCTAACTATATCGATAATAATATTTATTGCATCCATGGGTAGAAACATGTTTTTTTCTGCTGTAAAGTTGGGCATTTTAACATGGGGGTCTATGGAAATTGCTCCTTTCTGCAGCCAGTCCCTAGCGGCCCATGTATGAACTGCAGTGTGTGGCACTTCCGTATTGGCTTCCCGGCTGTTCCCCAGAGTTTGCCGCTTGGTTTAGGCACGTTAATAACGTTGTAATGAAGTTGACTACAGTATATTCATATTTGTCAGTGCTTTCATGTCAATTCGGCGAACATAAACATAAATGATCGTGGTGAAGATGATGATTACATTAGGATTCAAAATCGGTAGTGAGAGCTGCTGAATTTCCTCCCGTCGGATGTGATATAAAAACAAATCGATTATTTTTGTAGTTGTAAACTCAAGTGGATGAAACTACATTTATTTGTGCTTTCATGTCAATTCGGCGAACATATGATACATTAAATGATCGTGAGGATGATGATTGAAAAATCGTTTGTTTGAGCCGGTCTGCATTTCCTGATGAGAAAACAAACCGATGCTTTTTGTAGTTGTACACCAACATGGATTAAACGTGTGTTTTTTTACCACAATGTTGGGGAAATTAATGGATAAAATGCACGGATTATTATTATTATTATTCCCACTCCGATCGGGACACTAGGTCCACCGTTTCCCCGGCATCGAGGCTCCCCCGTTGACAGTTTACGTGGGCTGGGCTGGGTGCAGTGGCGGACTGGCCATCGGGACGAATCCCGATGGGCCGGTAACGAAGTGGGCCGGTCGGATAAGTCACTAGCACATCCCCCACTCCCCCCGTTGACAACTTACTAGCGGTACCGAAGTGGGCCGGTTGAGAGTCCCGGGCTGATTTTTAGTCCCAGTCCACCACTGGCTACATGACCGTATTATCGCCCATATTGACGCACCTAATTCCTAAACTTCTAACAGATACAACATAAACCGATCCTTCAGCCTCATATGAGCTCTCAGACACGTTCAAAATTAAACTGTCATCGCTGTCTGAGCTTGCTGCTGTGTGCACCATCGTGCGTTTACATGCAGATGCTGGGATCCTGAACGGTGCAGCTGGAGGCAGTGGCGGTTCTAGACCAATTTGACTGGGGGGGCCACTGGGGGGCCAGTTATTTTCTGAGGGGGGCACAATAAATGCAGGACGAAAAAGAGAACTAGACAGTATGAAGTAATTGCGCATAAGAAAACAATGCAATACAGTTATTGGTATTTGTTTCACTACACTTATTTATTTCAGATAGATCTTACAGTTATTACTGTTAGCTTCAGCTTAAATTATAGTGCAATGTTTGCACTCACACCATATTTATATAAAAATAAAGGCCATGAACAGTTACATCTCTACTTTACATAAGGGTGTCTGCACAATCTCACATTAGCAACAAAATCCTGCGGTTTTTGACAAACCGAGTACCAGAAAATATACATTTAAAAAAAACAAAAAAAAACCTTTTCATTGTTAGGGGGGCCACAGGGGGGTCAGAGGTCAGTGTTAGGGGGGCACTGCCCCCCCCCCCCTAGAACCGCCCCTGGCTGGAGGGCTGTGCCCGCAATGACGTCACACATAATTTGGCGGGACTTGAAGAATCCCCGAGAAGATCCAGAATATGGTCAACATTGTAGGGCAGATTAATGGTTATCAAAGTACAAATATCCAAAATCAGTTCAGTAACGATTTTCAAGGGGACAATATTTACTCAAATTGATGGGTTTGGATGATGGGGGAAACTCGTGTCACAGGCTCTTTAAATGCATCAATCTGGTGCACTTTGAGGGGGAAATTAAAGAGACTACACCCATATGAAACAGAACTGTGCACATTTAAATAATCATAAAATCATAAGAACATGGCCATAACCAATAACATACCATATCCAATATGAAAAAACATTGAAACTTGTTTATTTATTTGTTTTTGGTTCATTTATAGTTGTGAGTGTGTCTGGGCTCCTGAATCAGCCTCTCCTGTCTCCCTTCTCTCCCCCCTCTCCCTCCTGCTCCTCTTTGAGGCATCAGCAAAGACTAGTTTTAGCTCTCAACACGTTTTTAAAGTTTATCTTGCCTTTTTTCACCTAGTTAACTTTTTTTTGGTATTATTCATGCATATTTTACTAATCACTCCCCCTTCAAATGGAAATATGTGTTTACATAAATGGTGACCAAACCGTTTGAGACCCACAGATCATTTAGACCAAGTTAATCTAAACACTCCGAGTCCTTTAGCTCACCTGAGCTGTAGTTATCAGTCTCTCAGTCTGACAGGAGAGGACTCTCCTCCACCTTGTTGACAGCTCATTATATCCGTTAGTGCAGCTAGCTAGCACCAGATGCTAACAACAACAATACACGTAACCGATGCGCGCGCTTTCTCTCTCGCGCCAGACATACTGGTCAGCTAAATGCAATGTAATGTAACATACACACCCTCCCGAGCTTGAATGACACACAGAGACCAATCGAGGGCATTAGTATGATCTGTATGAAAGTGGCCATGTCGGCAGGCCACATCATGTAGACAGCCAGTCACCCTCTGTGAGGCAGAGTCAGACCCACATTTGCGCAGCGTTGCGTTCACAATACATACATAAAAAAAAAAATCCTCAGGCCAGCAGGCCACTTAACAGGCCAGGCCATCGGGAAAGCTCCCGGTCCTCCCAATGGCCCGTCCGGGCCTGGCTGTGAGTCGGTGTGTGAGCACACACACAAACTCCCAGCCAGGCTGTGGGTGTGTGTGTGTGTGTTCGGGCTGGTCTCGGCTGGGTTTCGCTGTGTCTCACTGTCTCGCAGACGGCCACTGGGCTCATAGGGAGGGGGGGGGGGGGGGCGGGCAGGATCTCCAAGTCGTTTAGGACAGAGAGTAAATACATAGTAAATATATAGTAAATATATAGTACATATACTATACAGAGATGTTGTATGAGAAACACATTTGTATTTTTATTTTTTTTGGAAAATTGCACAATATAAATCTATTTTAGTATACCACCAATGGAATTATGATCAGTAGAAATGGCCATGAAATGGGACCTTCAAAGTGGACCTATTATGCTATATTGGAAAAATACACTGTAGGGCCATACCTATACAAAACATGTCTGTTATGTCAAGTTTTTTGCTTAAAATACCAAACAGATCACCCATTGTAGCCATGCCTCACCTCATACTGCTCATACCCCTCTTTTGCAGCCCTGTTGCAAACAGGCTGATTCTGCTGCTAGCGACGCCCCTTTGTAGCGTCATGCAGCTTTCCCCTGCTACCGGGAGAAGCTCAGCTAAACGCTGCGGTGATTAAATGGCATGTTATGCTCCTAACGACTAACCAAGCTTTATTTCTGAAACAGTATGGAGCTCAAACCTTTCTCTCACGCAGGGTTTACCTCAAGGACATTACGTTACACATATTCTCTCTAGTAACCTACAGCGTTAGCTCCATGGCTAGCTCTGAGTGTTAGCATGCTTGCTAATGTGTGTTGTGTTCTGACACTTTGTGAGTTCCCTGACACACCGAGGGCACATATTTATGTATAAAAGACGTCAAAAAGTGCATTTTGCATGATAGGTCCCCTTTAACTTCTGCCATGCTGATTAACAATGAGTGACCACACCTGGAGCCACTTTGCACCAACAGCCCTGCCTATAAATGGAAGGAGAAGAGCAGCAGAAGACAGACTGAGACTGGGAGAGACTGAAGGAGACAGCAGAGGCAGAACACAGCAGGAGCAGAGGCACAGGCGAACAGGAATTAAGAGACCACGGCAGTCTCGGAGAGTGTCGACGGAGCACCTTTGCAGGCCTGGAAAGACTCTGGTTTTGAAGAAAATACTTTGAACTAGTAATGGGCAAATGAAGCTTTGAATGAAGCATCAAACCACTTGGACAATTGTTTCGAAATAGGTTAATTTCTCGAAGCTTCAGTTACAGCAACCTCTCCTGGCGAAGTGCAAGGCTGCAGTGGGTATGCAACGTATCTTTTTGCCTTGAAAAATATTCGATGCACACAAACGCTAAGACTGACTATCATGTTCTATTTGCAATTAAAGATTGATAATTGTGTGTATTGGGTTTTTGAGAAGAGAGTGTTGGAGAATGTGGCATTGGTTGGGTGTGCTTGTGTAATTATGGCAGGGGGTAATTATGTGGGATGGGGAACACTCAAATATCTTTATTGAGGTAGCCTACATTATTCTTTTTATTTTGTATTTTTCTAAAGGCTTTTTTTTGTCCGGAGAGGGCCTTTTATCAGTTATAGTAGTGAAGTTGAAAAGCGGGCAATGATTAAAAGTTAATCCATTCCGGGATCCGAACCAGTTGCAAGGAGGACGTTGCCGCATGCGGGCTGCTGGCTCTATCCGCTGGGCTATTTATTCTTTAAACTGTTGAACTTTTTTTTAATACTCATAATTGTCATTTTGTTCACAACTTCTCCACATTTTGAAGTGTTTCCCGAGCCAGAACGACCTATCTTTCTTCCTGGCTTGCTCTATAATAATCAAATACAAATGCAATACCAACAACAACTCAACAGCATCAACGCAAACTACGACAACAGTGGTGTAATGGGCCCCCACTTATTTGGAGCATGATCTTTTTTTAATAGTCTAATAAATATAAAATTATTGCCAGTGTTATCAGTTGCAAGTGTGTATTTGTTGTAATAATGACAAAAACATAATACATTTCACAATATAATAAAAAATAAAAACGATTTCCTTAAAGAAGTATGATTCGTCATCACGCTCGTGACCCCGCGGCGAGCTGGGGGTGTGCCGATTTTGCGGCAGCTCTTTCCCTCAAAAACGCTAACGAAAAAGCTCTATAATGGCAGGCAAACATTTTTTACTTGACTTATTTTCTAAAAAGAATATAATTCACAAGAAGAAAGAGGTGAGAAGAGCCGCCTAAAGACGTGGATAATGCTTGCACTAACGTTAACGTTAGCTGCGCTAGCAACGTTCCCCTGGCTAGCTCAAGCTCACCTTTCCCAGAGGTATGGACGGAGGAGATGTGGCGGAGGAAACAAGAGGCATATCCGTGGATAGACTGCAAAGCTGGGAAACTGGGCTGCAAAGTCTCTTAATAATGGACCAAGAGTCTCTTTAAATAAAGCTGATGATGATGATGATGTGGACCTGTCTGCCCGTTTTGTGAGTGCACTGTGCGCTTGCGCACTTGTGTGGCATTGTTTGGGATGACCTAATTAAAATAGCGTCCCCCCAGTAAAAAAATCCCCAATACACCAGACAACAACCCACACATTGCGCATTGTTTAGAGCGGTTATAAAGTGTTGAAGCGCTCACATTTGAAACTGTTTCAACTTGTCACCTGTCAGAATCGAGATGAGGCAGTGCATTGAATCACCTGATTGGACGGTGAACCAGTGAGTTGATTCATTCTGGAAACGAAGCAGTCGCTGCTTCAGACGTCATATGTCACGTGATTTGAAGCAAGCTTCGAAGCACTGCTTCTATAGAGTGGCGAAGTCACGCCCATCTACTTCCGGTCCATGGGACCTTATTTCCGAAAAATTATGTATTGAAGTCAATGGAGAGAGAAAACTTATCTTTCGATCCCGTTTGAATTGTGCCACGAATTACACATATGATGTTTGTCAATCTTAAAAAATTATTCCATGTCAAAAAAGTCACAGTTTGTCGTAAAACTGTTGAAATATAAGACTATGGAAAATACGCAACTAGAAAGACTACAAATCGCGTAAGTGATGTCATAACTGATATCACAATTGTTTTCCTCCGCTAAATATAAGAGATAGCTAAGATAAGATAACTTTAACAAGATGCCTGTGTGCTTAGTACCAGGTTGTTATCATACCAGCAATGGGTCTTGCTCGTTCTTTCGCTTCCCGTCTGATGAAAGGACCAGGAGTGGCTGGATCAAGTTAGCTACCTAGCTAGTAACAAGCAGGTTAGTTAGCATTACAGTCTTAGCCTTGTCATTTTTATTAGCCTTAACATGAAGTAACATTAAGTGACCCAAAATGTTAAACAGTAAGAGTAGTAGTCATATTTCGTGAACCCTTTGAAGAGTACTGTCACACCGGTGTGATCATTCTATAATACACCATTTAAGCCCGGGGGAGAAATGCTAATGCTAACGCTACATTAGCACCGGCGATCTGTTCTACTTCATGCTATCTGCACAAATGGTTGACATTAAACATTAAAAAGATCAGGCAGTTCATAGAGAGTCAAAGGCAGGCAGGCAGGCAGGCAGGCAGCTTTGCATGACATTCTTCTGGATGTGTTTAATTGTGTTGATAGTCAATCACTTTTTTGACAAGACAGTAGTGACGGCCATCTTGGTGACGTGTGTTGTTGTGAGAGTCTGCGAGACCAGAGATGTAGTTCATTAAAAAAATGTGTTATTTCATAGTTTTACGACACATTTTATTTTTTTTGACTCACACAATTATGCCACAATCCATTCTGTGTGAATTTCCTTGTATTACTATTTAAAAATGTATCAAAATTAAAATCAGATTTCAGTTAAATATTGAAGACGCATTTCACACAAATGCTGGCACTTACTGTAGTTACACACAGCATTCTCTATTCGCAGCACTGAACAAGTGTTCAGTCCTCGGAGGTATGAGACTGCCTGCAAAACAAAGTTTAAAATGGATCTTGATCCTTGTAATTATGTCAGTGCATCCTTGTCTCTCTCTTCAGGGCATTGCATTGATGATGGATATTTGCTCATGGTCTGCAGAGGGAGAGAACTGCTGCTGCTGCGGCTTATCCATTCAGTAATGAATATGAATTATTAGGTGCATTGGTCATAAAGTGAACTATTTTGGGAAGCATACACTCATGTTAAATCAATAACCATTAGCCACTCCACCAATAACAAAACAAACAGCTTTTTAATTACAGCCAAGCTGGCATCGCATCAGTGTAAGTGGTGTTTGCTGGATTTCCCTTGTGAATGTAAAGATGCTTAATCCCCTGCTTTCATTCAGGGACATAATGCAACACGCACGCGCATGCACGCACGCACGCACGCACGCACACAGGCAGACACACACACACACACACACACACACACACACACACACACACACACACACACACACACACACACACACACACACACACACACACACACACACACACACACACACACACACACACACACACACACACACACACACACACACACACAGAGAGTAATGAAGAGATACTAAAAGCAACAGTGCTGTGTGATAGTGTCCAACACAATAAACTGTACAATGCTAAAGAAGCCCTATTAAGCTTTCTGGGGGGTTTCCCTTTCCTGTAGTGTGTTATCTAGGTTTTTGTGCATGTGAATGGTCTGCAAAGGCTAAAATCCCAAAGTCCAAGGTTTGGTTTCAGACAGAGGGTGAAAAGAGGGGCTGCAGCACAGGCAGTATGAGAAAAATAAAGAGCTTTTTGAACATTAAAGCATGGAGACATGTACCAATGGAGGCACAAAATACAAATATGAAACCTGAAAGTTGGCATTTGAGGGCCCCTTTAAAAGGTCACTTTTTCATTACTTTAAGCATTGCCTTAGTACCTTAGTAAATGGCCCTGTTGTTGTTTTGACTTTTTTTAAGACGTTATAATGAGATTTTTTTTTACTCTGAGTAACAAGTTGATCATTGAGGTAAAAACTATTGATGCACAACATCAATACTTTCTTTATTAAATGTACAAATTCAGTTTTCCTAATTTTGCATAAAAAAAGGGAATTTGCACCACAATGTCAAACAGATTATACGTCAGTGCTGATTTCCTCCTTGTTAATCGGCAAAAAAACACAAGAAGCAGCATTTACCTTATTACGGGTGACATTAAACAGCCTTTGTTAATGTAAAAGTGAACAAGATCATAAAAGAAGCATCTTCTGCCATTCAGCAGTGAAAATATTCATTTTGCACTTTAGTTTTGCCAGATTTGAACTTGCAGCATCAGACTCCATTTAAAGTGCACATATCATGCTATTTTTAGGCAATATCATAGGTCTCAGATATATACAAATATATAAAAAACATGTCTATGAAGTGTTTTGCTCAAAATACCAAATAGATCACCCATTCTAGCCATGCCTCATATCCCTCTATTTCACTTCCTGTTTCAAAAGTGCTGAGTGTGGGTATAAAGCTTTAAAAAAAAAGGAGGGGTCTGAGCTCATGCGGGACCCGGCAGCTACTGTCTAAACTAAATACTACCGTGGTGAAACTCCATATCATGGATTATCAAGGGTTATTTCTGAAACAGTATGGAGCTCAAAGGCTTTCTCTCTTGCCGGTTATACCACGAGTTGAGTTCCTTTTTATTTCCTGCTTCTTCACACACATGCTCTCCAGTACAGGTTAGCTCTGAGTGTTAGCGATGCTAATGTTAACACCGACTATATTACGTCCAAAACAGTTGGGCATTGTTTCTGATAGAAACTTTCTGATAGGGCCGTGGGTCCACATTTCCGATATTACGTCATATCGGACGCAAATCTGGATCAGCTCCGTTGTACCCCCGTTTTTAGAGATTTGGGTTCGGAGGAAAAGAGAGAGGGTTTTATTTTCTGACGCTGCGTGAGTTCCCTGACACACGGGGACACATATTTATGTATAAAAGACATCAAAAAGTATATTTTGCATGATAAGTCACCTTTAAATGAAATGTGATTAAATTAAAGCCTCAAAGTGCTAAAAATCCTCTGAAATAATAACCAAAATGCCACATCCGAGGATATTTCCATCCATCCATCTTCTCCCGCTTATCCGTGGTCGGGTCGCAGGGGTAGCAGTTCCAGCAGAGAGCCCCAAACTTTCTTTTCCCTGGCGACATCAACCAGCTCTGACTGGGGGATCCCAGGGCGCTCCCAGGCCAGCGAAGAGACATAATCCCTCCACCTGGTCCTAGGTCTACCCCTTGGTCTCTTCCCAGTTGGACGTGCCTGGAACACCTCCTTAGGGAGGCGCCCAGGTGGCATCCTTACTAGGTGCCCGAACCACCTCAACTGGCTCCTTTCGACGCGAAGGAGGAGCGGCTCAACTCCGAGTCCCTCCCTGATGACCGAACTTCTCACCTTATCCCTAAGGGAGACACCAGCCACCCTGCGGAGAAAACCCATCTCGGCCGCTTGTAGCCGCGATCTCGTTCTTTCGGTCATGACCCATCCTTCATGACCATAGGTGAGGGTAGGAGGGGAGGAAAGGTAGACAGAGATCTTTGCCTTCTGGCTCAGCTCCCTTTTCGTCACAACGGTGCGGTAAAGCGACTGCAGTACCGCTCCCGCTGCTCCGATTCTCCGGCCCATCTCACGCTCCATTGTTCCCTCACTCGAGAACAAGACCCACCGAGATACTTGAACTCCTTCACTTGGGGTAAGGACTCATTCCCTACTTGGAGTGGACAGTTCATCGGTTTCCTGCTGAGAACCATGGCCTCAGATTTGGAGGTGCTGATCCTCATCCCAGCCGCTTCACACTCGGTTGCGAACCGATCCAGTGAGTGCTGAAGGTCGCAGACCGATGAAGCCATTAGAACCACATCATCTGCAAAAAGCAGTGGTGCAATCCTTAGTCCACCGAACTGCAGACCCCCTCCCCCACGACTACGCCTCCGAGGATATTTTATTTATTTAATTCCAATTGAATCCCCTCTTTGCTCTCCATCACATACCGCAAATTGCTTTCCCTCAGAAATGCAATAAATAAGCTAAGGAATAAATTACCTAAACATCAATAGGAAAAGCTCTAAAGACTGTTTGCCAGAAAATGAAAAGTTGAAATGTTTTATCTTAATGTGTTATCAATTCTACCTACTGCAGGCTAAGGTATTAAGATGGTTCAGTAGAACCATGGACGTTTTATTCAAGGTTTGGACGATGGATGTTAATATCTGACTTTTATATATCAGTTAAAATCTAACGTTATTATTTTGTGGAATGACTCTTCTTCATCAGCTGACACATCCACAAGCTGTGTGGTGACTTTTGAAACTAGTGCCATCTTCAGAAAAGAGTTGGCCTCACTGGTACTGCCTATGCTTGCACTTCAGGTCAGACACAGTTAACATGGCTCCTCGCCTTGGCTATGATATGTTAACTAACTTTAATGGAAGCATTACTACGGAAGAGGATTAGGGCCACATGATTTTTTTTTGGGAAGATTTAAAAAAAAAAAAAATGTTGAACCAAAAATAAAATTAATGTGGCCCTAATCCTTTTCCGTACATTACAGCCCTCAAAATGTAGGAAAAACACTTTTGAGGCTTCAAAGATGGGCAATTCTTAACACTCAATGACAGGAAGCAATGTTGTCATTATATTTTTAGTTGATCTTTTATGTTTTTTTTTTCTTCAAACTATTTCTAAAAAATAAATAAAACGTGGCCACATTTTATTTATTTTTCTCTCTATGAACCCTCCAGGGCTCCGTACTCCCGTGTCATATTTGGTTTTATTTCCTGTCTTTATGATTTCCCGCCCGTTCTGATTGTCTGCCCCACCCACCTGTGTGTTATCATGCCTGCTGCCCTCTCCATCTGTGTCTTGTCTTCGTGATTATTCTTGCTTGTATTTAAGTCCTGGGCTGGGTTGCAGTCAAATATTATTTTTTGCTCAGGGCTGTTGGATCGCTCTAAAATGATAGAAACGGTTGCTTCCTTTATAGTCCTTTAGTTACGGGTACATTGAACTATCCTTTACAAAAGAAAAGGAGATAAAGCTGTCTCTAAATTCATGGGGCTGCAACATTTAAAGTGATGCACTAGTATACTATCTTGGGTAGTGTTTCCTATTCGTTTTTTTTAAATTGTATTAATATTACATTTCAACATGTATTATTGTGTGAACGGTGATATGCAGAATAGTAGATGTAGTCGATGTTTAGGCCTAACATATACAGTATTGCTAAAAGTATTATTCATTGAAATGTTTTCATACAATCGTACTACTAATTGGGATTCTACAAATTCAGGAAGGTGAGCAACCAACCATTTCCTTTCAATTTGATTCAAACCTTGTTAATTAAGTTATATATTATTCACGGTTGTCCACTGTTTTAAAGCCTGCATGAAACAAAATCATAATGCATGGGGCAAAAATATGAAGATGCTCTTTTTGTAGTCCATTTACAGAAAAAGTGTTTTACCAGGGCAGACCTATGTCAATAACGTCAGCTGTTGCATTATATTTACTGCACCTGCATTTTTTTTGGCCACCACAGCCCTGATGTTTTGTTAGTCTTTGTCTGGTCCTTGTATGTTGTAGGCCTACAGTATATTGTCCATTGCAATTCTGCTCTGGTTAGCCCTTGCCTCCCTGAATGACCTAAAATAAAAGGTATTATCAGATTTGTCTACCTGTGCTCTGCATCAAACCCTGCTCTGCTTTATGTGACAGTTGGTTCATGTATGAATCCTTTTTCTTGTTAGTTCAAATATGTTACATTTTCGCTCAGCCTCAATGCTATAAACTAAAAGCATAATCTAGTTTTAAAGACCTACTGTGTGTAGCATCCAGTGTAAAAGTATTCATATAATAAAACATATTTATTACTTTTAGTCATATATAATTGCAGTGTAAAAATCTACGTTCAAAAGGTATTTTGTTATTTCCGTTCCTTTTCACTCACTCGGCTTTGAACCTGCAGATTTGGGAATATACATAGTAGGCCATGAATCAGAGAATACAGTACGTCACTGAAAACTTGTTATCTGCTTATCCAAAAGGTGAAGGGGTCAGTGGAGTAATGACGTGCAGGAGGCGGATGTCGGTACCTGGACACGACAAGCGGCAGAATCAGCATCTTCAGCATCCTCATCAGCAGCTCTCCGGGAAACTGGAAGTACTTCACCTCCTGCCAGGAGGAGAAAACACATTACGGTCAGTCGTGATTTGAGGAAGAGCATTAACAATCTTGTGAAAAACAAGTAGATGTTATTCAAAAAACAGGAACAAGACATTGTTAGCAAGTCTGGAGCAGTGCCGGAGCTGAAAATGAGCTCTGACTGCAACATCATTAAGATACATCAATTTTTCTCTAGCATATAAAATGTATGATTATAGATGACCCCTGGCTCGGCAGGAACATGATGACGGTTCAATTATGCCGTTAAGGCTCAAATGTAAGCTACTGCTATTTTCCTGCATCTTTTGGCCATTAAATGCTCTACAGGCATTTATAGTGTTTTTTATTCTTCAGTTCAGGTAGCAATGCATTCTACTTTAACTCTCCCACTGTGGCCAATCATGCATTTGAAATGTTCCTTTTCAGCCAAACATGAAATGATGCTTGAATAGAAGTGAGCCTGTGTTACTATTACAATACATTACATTTTATTTAGCTTACAATTTCCCAAAGCAGCTGACATGCACTTCAATAGCGTAGCCATGCCTTCAGGAGCAATTAGGGACATGTAGACTGCAGAGGCGATGGGATTGAACCCATGAAAAGCAGCTATGTGCATACACTTTGTTGGTAATAGGTACGCCCTAAAAATGAACTATAAATCAATGCAACTCTGTTTATGAAGGTAAATAAAGAACTGTGACTGGTCAGCTTAGCCGGCTTGTGTTTCTGATTGTGAAGGCTAGGTTTTGCAATGTCGTGACAAAAACTGTACACAGTCAGACACACAAAGACTTGCAAGGTAAAAACAACACAAGCATCTTTGTGGGTGCTAGTGGTACAAATGGCAAAAATCCTCTGACCTGATCAGAAGATACATCACTAGGAGAGTCGTCTTCACAAACACACAGTCATTTCATGCATTATTTATTCTTAAACTGATTTGCTTTAGTGTTTGAATCACAATACGGACCTATCCTTCCCATCAATACATTATATTACAGAGTGAGTCATACAAAATACAAATACTGTGATTTAACTATAAAACAACACACCCCTATAACATGGGATTTTCCATTCTAGTGTTACTATCAACCAGTGAAATCTGAAACTGTAAACTGGGTTAACTTCTATAATAATAATAATAATAATAATTCCTTACATTTATTATAGCGCTTTTCCAGATGCTCAAAGCGCTTTACAAATACACATTACACATATCATACATGCAATGGTCACCACTGTGGACAATACCCACAGGAGCAAGTTCAGGTGAAGTGTCTTGCCCAAGGACACAACGGCTTTACAGACGCAGGAGCGGCGGGTTTCACCCCTTGATCTGATGATCATTGCACAGTGCACTGCGCCACACCGTCCATCTTCACGCCTCGAAACACAATTAACAAAGGTATAGTTGCATTGCCGCAAATCAAAACTGAGATAGTGCCAGAGGTAGTTTTATCAGCAAAGGAGCCCTTACTAGATAGAGAATATACCGGGGACCCCCTTATGTACTGTATATCCCTTAAAATAATGTGATGTGGGCCACTGGTTAGCTCAGTGGTTAGAGCCGCTCCTGTTCGATTCTCTGTCTCCCCCTTTCACAAGATCTCCAATAAAAACCCTCTGGCCAGAAAATGGTAATGGAGCCCAATGGTAATGGAGCCCATTTTAGAATGATATTGCAGAATTCCAACGCTGTTGACATAATCTGTCCACAGACAGACAGCCAGAAATGTACAAATCTGGCGGAGTATTCTAACCTCTCGCTGCAGTGTGTGCAAACGTTATAATTGATATAAAAGCCTTTTGTAAAAACTACTGTAATACAGCTCTGAAAAAAATTAAGAGACCACTGCAGCATTATCAATTCCTCTGGTTTTACTATTTATGGGGATGTGTTTCAGTAAAATTACATTTTTCTTCAACAGTCACTGGAAAGGAATGGCTGCCATATAAAAATGTGGAGTGGTCTCTTAATTTTTTTCAGAGCTGTATGTTTCTAAGAGTATATTAAAACGGGGGGTTACGTATTGTAACCCTGGTTATATAAGCACAGGCGGAGCCCTCTACTGGACTCTATGGGTACTACCCTTAACCATGCTATGCGAGCATTCACATACAGAGTTGCATAAACGTAGCCGGCCAATCGGGGCGAGCCTACCTGAATGCGCGTGCAGGCCCACAGTATATAAGGTGGCTACGCCTCCTGACTGTCATCCTACACCCTCTTCAGCGAGCGGCATAGGAAAGACAGGGCCCCTAGGTAGAGGGCTCCGCCTGTGCTTATATAACCAGGGTTACAATACGTAACCTCTCGTTATATTTCACATAGGCTCCGCCCTCTACTGGACTCTATGGGTACAGTGGGTGGAGCCCTGATGGATAAACGCCCTGTCGTTCAACAACATCGACCCATCACACTGGCTGTTGACACGGCCATACCCTGTGTAGAGTGTGCACGGACCCCAGTGGGGAAGGCCCTCCCGAAGGCCCTCCCCGCCTGTTCGTAGGCATGTGAAATGCACTCGCAGAGCCATCCTGTCAGGCGTTTCTTGGACAGAGCTTTACCGGTCACAACCCCCCCCCCCCCCCCAAAGCACACAGATAGCTGTTCGGTGCGCCTAATGGAAGCCATGCACTCTACATAACTTGCCAGCGCACGCACCGGGTAGAGGAGGTGTAATTTAGCCTCCCTGGCCCCAATATGGGGTGGAAGACTAGAGCCCTTCAACTCTATAACCCTCGACCTGAACAAACTCCTTAGGTTTTTGGGAACAAAGGAGGAGTTCGGTCTGAGTGTCGCCCCGCTATGGTCACCCCGGATCAAAAGGCAAAGAGCGGTCAGCTCGGACACTCTTTTTACTGAAGTCAAGGCAAGCAGCAAAGCTGCTTTCAATGACAGAGCCTTCAGGGAGGAGCGCTCCAGAGGCTCAAACGGTTCTGTGACCAGAGCCTCGAGCACCAACGGCAGGTCCCATTGCGGGGAGGAGGTGTGCACCACTGGGCGCTGTCTCCTGATCCCTTGCAAAACACGCGCCATAACTGACTGAATATTACATTACATTGCATTTTTTTTTTTTTTATATAACATAACATAACTGACTGAAGGCTGAACTGCCTCAAAATCTCTCATGGCAGGACGAGATGGCTGCTGCATACACTTTAATTGTGGAATGAGCAAGCCCCCTGACTACCAGTAACTGTAAGTAGGACAGAATAGAGCCCAGCGTACAAGACAGAGGCTCTAGACTCCTTTCTTCACACCATCGCTGGAATTCCAACCACTTTGGCCTGTAACAGGCTGTGGTGGATTCTGCTCCTGCTGCTTGGATAGTCTGAATAACCTCGTCCCCCCTGTCTCAGCCTGCCCAGAGTGGGTAACGCCCCAATTGCACCTGACTCCTGAGACAGCGCCCTCCAGACCTGAGGCACCGTCCAGGGCTGGCCCACCGTCATCTGTGTCACCTCTGCCTACCATGGCGTCAAACGGCGACCTGGGGCCACTAGGATGACTGACAGACGTTCCCGTCTCACCCTCTCCAGGAGGGGGAGAATTAGACACAGCGGTGGTAAGGCGTAGAGCAGCTTTCTTGGCCGAGCCATGGAAAACCACAGGTCACAGTGGCTGTTGCGCCGGTTGGCGAACAGGTCCTCCTCCGCTCTCCCTAATTGGGCCCAGATCTGCTTCACTACCTCCGGGTGAAGCATCCACTCGTCTGACATGACCCCCCTGTTTTCCCGCCCAGGAATGTGGAGGGCCCTCAGAGACAACACATTCTCTGAAGCCCACAACCACAGGTTCTCCGCTGTGGTCAATAAGGCAGCGGAGCGGACTCCGCCCTGCCTGTTGATGTACGCCACTGTGGTGCTGTTGTCGCTCCTCACCAACACATGTTTGCCCTGTAGTAAGGGTTTGAAGTGCTGTAGGACCAACACTCAGTTTTCGAAATGGGGGGGAGCCAGGGGGAGCTCCCCTGAAGGCCGACTTTGAAAAATAAATAGGGGGAGCCCAAAAGAATCGTGCATATTTGTGTCAAACAGATTAGAAATGTTGAGTTTCTGTAAATAAAAGTTCTTGAAATAAATAATAGTCATTGTTCATTACAGTTTCTGAATATTTGTTTTATATTTGTGAATATTTCTGGGTGTTGCCATCTGTACGTGGCGGCGCTGCATTCTTTACGCTACTTACGTTGCTATGGTTACGGCAGCGATGCCGGCGCGGTATTTGATATTTTCATACTGATATTTTTTTTAACTCTGGCTTTGTAATAAAAAATATGGCGAAACGAAAAAACAGCCAAGCCTCGCTGCTTCTGGATTCACAAAAAAAAGAAGCGCAGGAATCTAAAAATGACAACGTGAACGGAACAACTTTTAGTTGACCGGCTGTAAGCGGCGTTAGGGTCGAGTTTAACAGCTCCACACCGAGGGAGAGGCCTGCCGATGCGGAGCGTGAAGAGGCTTCAACAACGGCCACAGCCGCCGGTGCCACCTGCACTAGCGAACGTTTCCTGACGATGCCCATGACCTGCCTTTTAACTGGACACAGAAAATATGGAGTGAGTGGAATGAAAGTTATCCATGGCTTTTCAAAAAAAATTGAAAATGTGGATGTGAGATTTGCAAAGAGACCAAAAGTATATTGATCTCCCTGCCGCTCGCAAAAAAATCCACCTTTGTGCACCTTTCACAAGAATGGATTCCGGGAAAAGTCAGCTGTGATCAACAGAATAATAAATGATAAATAAAGCACGAAGAGCCAGGCACACGAAAAAGCGCCACACTCCCTTTGAGGAGGAACCAGAGGCAGCATGCGGCTGAGCTGCGCCCTCTCCTCCTCCAAGCGACTAAAGCGCAGTGTGACCGAGGTAATCGATCCAAAGAGTCCGTCCGTGGATACGGGGGCCCCAAGGAGATCCTCACGATCTTTCTTCGAATCGAAAGAGTCCCAACCACACATGACGTGACCCGACTGTGGCCAGGGACATCACACGGCCAGCTGCGGTGGCCACGCCATGGATCCGATTGTTCATCTGTCCAATGCAGCTGTCCGCATTATCACTCCGGTCCTGATACGGAGAGGTGGGGGCGTCCTGTTGAGGAGTGATCAACGAAACGCCCAACACACCCAGATTATTGGCCGCTGCCGCCATCTGAGCTCCGAGCCGGAATATCTTATCCAGATATTCCAGCGTCTCCCGGTCACGAAGCAGCGGGGGCAGAGGCTTTCTCCCCTCCGCCCAACCTTCTGCCTGTGGGAGCAGATGGGCCGCCAGGCTCTCATCAAGGGGGGGCACACCGGGACACGCTGTGTCCGTGCGGCCCTGCACCCTGAAGATTCCCGCCATACTAGCCACTGGAGCCCTCGTCTTCAGTGGCTGCCGCCACGTCGCCTCCACACATTGCCAGATGTCTGGCAACGGGGGCGACACGAAGGCCGGCTGCGCCGGACGAACCGGGCCGTAGAACCCCTGACGGAGGTGGCTCACCGGCATCGGTGGCAGTGGTGGAGGGAGCGGTAGCCCCACACGCTCTGCCACCGGAAAGTCCCGACGGGCAGACCTGTGTGGACCCTCATGGAGGCCGGACCTGGAAGCGTCCGACACCGAGAAGTCCTCGTCGTCTTCCTCCTCGACAGATTCGTCAATTCGCCGGAATGGCGAATGTAAATGGCACCTTTCCGACCACATCCTGTTCCACCATCTCCACCACGTCGACTTCCAGCTGGTCCTCCGCCTCACCCGGCGAGACATAATGTGCCTGGAAATGTTCCAGGCGGTGCTGACGTCTGAGCAGCGGGAGCATTCGGCAGGCATTGCAGACCGGGGAATGGTTCACGCCGTTCACGGCTTGGTCAGGCCCCAAACACTCGAAACACAAGTGGTGGGGATCGGCGCCCGCAATCAAGCCAGGGAATGCAGGAAAGGGCCGGGTCTCGAGGAGTGGTGAATCCATCTTCGTTTACAGTAATCTTTTCCTCTTCTCACGCTTAATTTCTCATCAGTTGTTTGCTGCTCGCTGAAGAGAAAAAGGATGACAGTCAGGAGGCGTAGCCACCTTATATACTGTGGGCCTGTGCGCACATTCAGGTAGGCTCGCCCCGATTGGCCGGCTACGTTTATGCAACTCAGTATGTGAATGCTCGCATAGCATGGTTAAGTGTAGTAGCCATAGAGTCCAGTAGAGGGCGGAGCCTGTGTGAAATATAACCTACTTGGCAATAAAACCTGATTTGTATTAAATGCTAAACATATGTTTAAAGGTCACAGAGACAACTATTATTACAGTGTTATTATTGCCACGAAATATTGGTTACTTGGCTGAAAGCGTAATTACACTGCCATTACACTGTTTAAATAATATACACTATAGGTTTTTTCTAAAGGTGAAAATTGTCAATCTTTGTTCCGCTGATATTTATGCCTTTGAGGACAAATATATTAATTGCATTGTTCCTATACCATCTTGTTGGCCTTTAACAGATACACTTTGTTTGTTTTAAAATGTCTTTGAAGTTAGGAAGTTGGAATTTTATTTCATTCTGAAATGAGACCCATAATTAGTTACGATATATATTATACACATGAAATGATGTTCTTGTTTTCCTCTGAAGAAATCTATATAAAAGAAAACTGATAACAACAATACAATGGTCTCTTCATGCTCTACCTGATGTTGACAGCAAAGCCAGAAAACATTCAGTTTTCTGCTCCACTGGTAATTCAATAAACACTGCACAAGTTAACTATTTGGCATGAAATCCTGTCAAAATTGAATATCATTGTCTAGTCATGTGATTGCCAAGACATTTTTGAAAAAACATCCATTCTGTGATACAGAAGGTTGTCTACTACTAAGTACTTTACTCTGTCTTCTTCGTGGCCTCAGTAAAACCATGCTTTGGACAACGCATATTTTATGCAAACTCAACATTTCTGTTTTTTTCTGGCAAAAAAGTTTATTTTTCTGCTGTGGTCTGGTCTTCAGGTCCCCACAGCCGACATATGTCAGCTCTCTTCCCTCTAGAAAAACTGACTAATCATCTCAATCATAAATCAGGGACATTTGCTTCCCTCCTAGAGACTTTTACTCACTTCTCCTCCGAAGGAACAGGCTCATTGTTTCATCTGCACAATCTATTTATTTATTTATTAGATGTGATATTCCAGTGCAATATATATATATAAATGTATGTCTATATGAAAACATATATGTAAATGCACAAATGTACTTTTTTTTGTACTTTCTCTTTTTATTGCATTTTTATAAACTGCACTGTCTGATGTTGGTTTTGGGATTTTTGTGAAATTGTGTTGTTGATGTTGAAGGGTGTGTATTTGTGTGTTCAATATATTGAATGCATAAAACTGTGCAATTAATTGAGAACAGAAACACAACCATTTTGTAAACGAGTCAATTATTGACAATGCTCAAAGTAATTATGCTGTTATCAGATGCAAGGCACACATTCTCACTTATACTGTAAGACAGACTTTTGTTGATGATCTCTGCCAGAAATCCCTTCCCACTCACTTTTAGACCGCCAAAGCAAGTAACAAGAACCTGTTGTGGAAATGAGACCCTGAAGAAGGTGTGTTTTGCCAGAGATTTTTGCGTAGGTGCAAACAATGTTTTTGGTAAATGGATTATTGGTTTCACTTGTCCAATGAGTAAAAGCAAAGCAAAGGGGGAGATGCAGCTAAACACAGATGGGTAATGTTCATTTGAAACAAACAGGAGGACAGCCAGGAAATAACAAACTCCATGTTCCAAGACCCAGGAGTTTTGGGTGACAGTTTGGCAGAAGTGTTCCGATTTCACAGGCTTTCTGTGTATTTGTTGCAGTGTTCACCGGGCTAAGCTCTGGCCTCTATCCAGTGCATCAGTGGACAGCTGTTCTCTATGAGCTGATGTGTCCCCAGTCTAAATATGGAGGTTAGGGTAACGTGGGACACAAACAGCAGTTATCTGGGTGAAAGTCCTGTGTTTTTTTTACCCATCCACCCCTTCCCAACCACTTTTGCTCTCAGAATAGTAACTACGGCCATTAGAGGGCCATGACGTTTTTTTTTTTTATCAGCATCAGTGATGAATAAATCGATTAGTGGTTCCCAACGTTTAACCCTTTTTTCTATCTTGGAGTAAACTGTCGTCACCTGACTAATATTTATTATTGTTTTAAATGCTTAACAATAGCAGTGGAAACAAATTGATAAAGCAATTATTTACTGGGAATGTTGCATCAAATAGTTTTGCTGCCATTTTAAGGAACTTTTAATTCCTTTCATTTATGTGATTCTCTGTCTGCATTGTGCTTCACAGTTTACAATAATGAATTTAAGCACTTTGAAAAAGGTTTATTTTCTCCCTTACATTCGACCAGCGTCCTTTTAGCTGTAGCTGTTTGTTGTTTCAATTAGAGAGGAGAGTCTCTGTGAATATGGCAGCTTGTGTTCAGATTACCATTCAAATATGTACACCTTGAGTTACAAACCTACGTAAGTAGGTAACCACATTCTACATCAAAAATGTGTTTAAACCAAACCATGACATTCTCAACTGTAATCAAATAGGTTTGATGCTTGTTACCGGCTTGTGTTAAGCGTTCACTTTGGTAACATGTTTAAAACTGCCACTTTACTACGTTACGGAACAGTCGTATATGTCTTTTTGGAGTCATTGGTAAACAACCTATTCTGTTGTTAGGTTATGAGGACGTGTTGCCATAATCACACAGAGCTGCAGAAAAATACTTTGGTCTTACAATTCAATAATATCCCTTAGAAATGACGTTCACATACATACAACTCAATGGAACTGCAAATACCTTCTTTGAGAAATATATAATAATACATTTTATTAAAGGCGCCTTTCATGACACCCAAGGACACCGTACCATTTGTTAAGTATTCTATGAGGTACAAGCAACAGGTACAGCCCCCTCCGCGAGGTGAGGCCCCACGCAGTCTGCGTGATCTGCTCTTGATATTACAAGACTCAAGCCCCTGTGAAATGTAAACCCCAACAATGACCATCTCAAATCTGACTTTCTTTATGCTGTACCACAACATACAAAATGTAAAAGTTGCTAGCCTTGAAAATGAACATTTGACAATCCAAGGAACTGGTTTTGGGTTGGGAGAAGTCTTCTGAGAGGTTATTGTCGGATAATGTCTAAAGGATCACTTCTGAGCATTCTGAACATGAGGTGCCTTTTTACACACAGAGATTGTCTGTCAGAAACATTCACAGAGGCTTTGTCTTCATAGTCAGAAAAATGGCTTAAAGAAAAACTGCTTCAGTGAAGTTTCAAAGATAGGATTGGCATTTCAGGGGAAACAATTGAAGTTGTAACTGGTCAGTCATCCAAAGCAAACATCTTAGCTGGCAGTCACTGTCAGCATGTCCCGCTAATTTTCCTGTAAACAGGGGACAAAGTCTTGATTGTTCATGTCTTCAGTCCCACAAAGCCTTATGCAATTTTACGTACCGAAGCAATGTTAGGCTTACTTTTCTCCATTTGTTAAAACCAAAGCATAGGCTTTATTTGAAATGTGATAATCTTCGGTATCATGCCATTGTTGGACTGGAACCCTGCAATTGTCACAAACACTGTAGTAGTATTATAACATGATATTAAAGCTATGTTATATCTTATTAAAAGCTTGGATTAAGTAAGCATTACTTTGCTATCCAACCCTACAGGAAATCTTTGTAATTCACGACTGCTGGTGGGATGAGAAAAAAGCAATCACTGTGGCAAATAGGCTGGGACCCCCATACAGTATCGACGTGATTAATACAAAAAGTTGTGTATTGTTCAGAGCTGACGGCAGGGAGTATGAAGTTAGGGCTGTCAGGGGAGAGAGGAGGACGTGGATTGAGGGGCTGCAGGGCGAGGCGGGGGCATAATGACAGCTAAAGAGCTTTTCTGTTGGGCATTAAGCAGAGAGAGCTTAGTTTGCTGTATAAGAGCAGGATCAGAGGAGGTTTGTCTCGGCTCTGCTCATCTTGCACTCATGCATATGGGCCGTTGTGTATTTGCGCGTGTGTGTGTGTGTGTGTGTGTGTGTGTGTGTGTGTGTGTGTGTGTGTGTGTGTGTGTGTGTGTGTGTGTGTGTGTGTGTGTGTGTGTTAGTATGACGTTTGTGGTACAAGTACAGCTGTTTTCAAAGGACCTGTCGACAGGGCTGCTGCAGTGTGTGGTTTTACCAGCTCAGCATGATACAGAATGAGACAACAGAATGAAACAAAGCAGCAGCATTGGTAAAGAATATACAAGTTTTACTCATTACATTACATTACTTATTCATTTTCCATCTATCCATTATCCAGAATCAGAAGTACTTTATTTACCCTCAGGGGTAAATGTACCTTCATTCTAGATTAGAAATATATACAAACATAGAAAGATTATAGGTTCAATAGATTGAAGCCGCCACTAAAATGAGCCTGTGCCTTTGCTGAACGACAGCCATAATTACAAATACAAAACAGTAAAACTGTAGCTAGTGTTGTAAAGTTATTTTGCACATTTACTATAGTATAACATAGATATAGGCAACACAGTCTCACTCCCTGAACATCCAGGAGCGACGCTTGGTCAGGGTCCTGTGGCGTGCAGTTGTGACGCGCCGAGTCTCCTTCAGCTTCATAAACAGACGCAAAGAGCTTTCAACTGATTGCAATGTATTCCCATCGGCGGCGGTATTTGACGCTCAGGGAAGCACCGCATCGGTCCATGTCGGCGGCACTTAAAGGCAATGTGAGAGGATTTTACACCCGGAAGTAAGTATTCTCTTTACTGTCGATACATTTTACAGTGATATCTGCACTACTCATCAACTCAAAAACACCAGATTATCCTTATTAATTACACAACATTGATTGGTTTAAATTGTGTAAAATGCTTTTGTGTTTTCCCCCTTCGATTCGGAGAAACAAATATTTTTTCTGAGTTTAGGAGGGCAGAAGACACTACACTACCCAGAATCCTCAGGTATCGTTTAGGACTACGCCATGTGCTTGGCAAACCCCGTGATTAGTCCTCAAGCTCTGGGATTGAATGTTGGAGTGGCAGTGCGCAAAGTTTACGCCGAGCGTCAAACAGCACTTTGAAATGGAATGAAACCCATCGACAGCACACTATCCAAAACTGGACTCGAACGTGTCCTGGTCCTACCCCCCTTTTAGTCCGGATGCTGCGGCACCGCCTGCCAGATGGCAGCAGACAGAACAGTTTGTGGCTGGAGGGATTTCTTTAAGGTTAACCTGGTATTTTTACTCCACTACATTTATTTTAGTTACTTTACAGATTTGGATTAATGATGTGAAATATAAACAACCCTTAAATCAGACTTTAGTTACACCTCAGTCAAATTCAGTGAAGGTGATTGTCAAGTGCCAACAATTAGGCGAGATATTTCGTAGTGGGTGCTTGAAAAGACTACAAATGTATCTGCAGATCCCTATAAAGCATATTCATTACTCGTTATTCTACATAATGGCTATTTTGCGCATCCCTTTCAAGATTTCAAGATTTTCAAAGGTTTATTCACATATATTATACACAACTACGGTGTAGTTATATGCAATGAATGAAAAACTTGGGTCGCAGGTTCCTCAACAGGAAAAACTTGGGTCGCAGGTTCCTCCACAGGAAAATATCTTAAAATACCCACGTAATCAAACAAAGACATATATTTCAATTCCCACATTAAGAGGCCTGAATAAAAATATTCAAATATAAAGGCACAACAGTCAATAAATACAAAAATAACAGTCACATACAAACGGATGATGATGAATATATTACAGTAAAAATATGTACACTAGTGCAAAAATATTTTCCATAGCAGCCTAGTTAATGGGTCTCAAGTCAATTATTTGAATACTGAGAGTAATAAGACATTAGGAGGCTAGCTTAAGTCAACAAACTAATTATACTGTTGCTGCTGCTGCTTATGTAATCCGTGTAATAAACCTTTGACACACTTCATGCAGCAACACAAAGACAAGTATTCAGTATCTGACTTTTAAGTCAATAAAGGTTTCAGGAACTATCTCTATTGGGTTTCAAATGGATGCTAAGCTAAGAGAACACACAGCTGTAGTCAAAACAATTCTGATCTGACATTAGTTTACCCTGAATATACCTAAATTACCTTTTACGCACAAGAGAACTATTACTGCAGCTAGCAACATTACTGCAATTGTTCATTGTACAATTTGCAATTCCAATTTATTTCCAACCATTTGACAAAATATTGTCTCACAAAACATAGGCCCATTGGGTGGTTTACTTGTTGGTGCATAACTATTGATTGATGGGGCTTTTTAATATGGAATATCATATTTGGAATAGGGCAGGAAATACTCAATATTCAACTTTGTTGCATGATGTCAAGCCTATAAGGCATCAGAGAAGCTACTGTATCCCTATGGACTTCGCCACCACCGCCTAAAAAGGTGTTTATAAGATAGAGTTTTGATTTGTTGGTTTGTATGTTTCTGTCAGCAGTACTGCATAAAAGGTCTGAAAGGGTGTAGCTTGGGCCAAAAAACAAACAATTTTGAAGTGGATTTCATTTTCATTGGATTTTCATTGGATTTAATTTCATTACATTACAAATCCTTGGATTTCATTACACAGGGCGAAATAACTCATTATTTTTCACTTATGTACAGTAAACAGCCTCGGCAGCAGTGGCGGTTCTACGGGGTGGCACAGAGTGGCAGCTGCCACCTCAGAAAAATGCCTTGCCACCCCAGTTGGCAGCTTTGTTTTGAAAGAAAGGTTGTGGCTCATCGGACATTTATGAGAGAAAATCTCTAATGTCCGAGTGCAAGTGAATGCAGCACAAGACGCGAGCCTTGTAACCCCTCCCCCCCCCTGTCGCGAGCTTGGAAATAGGATTGGCGGCGATTTCATTTGAACGGGAGGACAGCGCAAAACGAGAAGCATTTCGGATCCAAGTAGACAGAAGGAATGAGGTATTTGCGGTCAGGGTATGGCTGGGGTAGGCTGGGGTAGGCTACCAAGAAATAGCTTAGCCCCACCATGAACAATGATGTTGTAGTAAGCAAAATAAAGTCTGCCAACTCGCGCGGAGTAAATTGCACAGACAGCAGTTAGTAAGATTGATTTCAGGAGCCACTTGTCTGGAAATACCAAGGACTAGAAACGGTTTTGAAAACTTTTGTCACGGAGTGATGTCTTCTTAATAGAACATCTTTGATAATGTCTTCTGGCCAATCAGAATCACGATAACGGCGCGGTGTTGTTGCAGGAAGTCCCGACGGAGAATACTTTTGCTGTAGTACATCTCTATATACATCGATACAACATTACGTGTTGATATAAATCAACACGTAATGAAATAAGACCCCACGGTTTGATGATTGATAGGTGTGTGGGCTGTCTTTCATTTTGACACACAGAACAATGGGGGCTATCCACCCTTATCCACAATGTAAAGTAATTCATACAGCCTCTTCCCTCTTCTCTCTGTGAGGAGCAGCAGGTTCAGCTTTCAGAACAAAGTAACACAAAACTAAAATGGCATTCATTTTTTAAAATATGTCGTGGAGTAATAGCCTAGATTTATTTATTTTTCTTCTCAAGAGAGTACCAGAATGTGTATTTTATGTTAGTATTTCAAAAAATCTCCTGGGGGAGAATCCCCCCAGACCCCCCTGCAGGGGTTGGGTTTTCAGCATGTCAACTCTTTCACTTGTGGGTAAATTGCAGGATTGGCTCCAGGTCGCCCTTTTTATTTACTACAAGACAAATGTGCCTTTTTATTTCATACAGTTCAATTTGGATTGAGACAGGGAAATAATCTAAACCTCACACGTGGCGTTTCACTGTCAAGGGGAGCGTGTATGTAATTACATTGCAAATACTGACTTGAGACCCACCATGCACTGTATGGGTTAGCCCTACCATAGATTACCCAACACAAATACTCTGGAGCCACTGTTTGCGGTCTACAATGACAGATAAGAGCCTGTCAAGTTTGGCTGTACTCAGCATGGAATCAAAACGCACCAAAGCTTTGGATCTTAATAAGTTTGTGAGGTGTTTTGCTGAACAAGAAGGTAATCGACACATTCAGCTGTTATAGGCATGCCAACTTGATGCTTTGCTCACGGATGACTCGATGAGCATAAAAAACTGTTAAGATGATGACCTTGCGTGTGTAAATATATTTTTCTTCTTTGTGGGAGTCTGCCCGCAAAAAACAGTTTCAAGTCCTGAGAAAGTCAAATAAGACGGTGTGTTAGGGTGCGTTCACACCTGCCTTATATAGTCCGGTTGAATTGAACCCTGGTGCGTTTAGCCGCTTAGTGCGGTTCATTTGGGTCGGTGTGAACACAATCCGAGACCTCTTAAATGAACTAAACAACCGGACTCTGGTCCGCTAAAATAGGTGGTCTCGGAGCGCTTGCTTACAAACGCAGTCCGCACCAAATAATAGGAAGCGTAGTATTTACGAGTCACAAGAACGCGGATGTCTTCAAAATCTTTAGCGAAAGTGTCTTTCAAGACATCCGCGGTTGTTAAGTTAAAGAGTGAAGCAGAATGAAGTGTTGAACAGTGTCGTGTAAAGTAAAAATTCTCCGTCAGCTACATAAAAGTAAGAACACCTGTCGTCGGTGAAACGCCCCTCCTTACTGCAGAACGTCTCTCATTATGTTATACTGTTTTTTTAACGGACGTTGTCTGATTATATAATCATATGCGCGGGCCGCTAGTGTCTGTTGATCTCCAGATTAACATTAGCATGAGAATAACCTGACGAAAGTGCCGATGCTCCATGGCGGAGGCTCCGGGAGAAATTGCCGGGATTTGCGTGTTTACCCGCTTAATGTCTGACCAATGGTTGAACAGCATTTCCGTGCACATGACTTGTGTTTATAGTCCGTTTGAGTTTTGTGTGAACGCAAACCGAACCTTCTGAAAAATGAAACAATGTAACGAACTGTCTTCTGGTGCGCACCATAGAAGCGGACTATTAGGTGTGAATGCACCCTAAAACTTCACGGCCCAGCCAAAAAAAAGTAACCACTTTGATTTAACTAGGACAGTAGGTAAGGACTTTCCACTGGATAATAACTGCAGCGATGTACAGTATATGTTTTAGCTGAATACATGTTTTTTAACCCTAATTAATGCAGTTAGTCATTTCTTTAATGTTTGTTCTTTCTGATGTAAAGTCAAGGTTGTAACTGTTTGCAGTAAAGTTGTGGGGCGCTGAACTGTTCTTTTGATTCTTTTGATTTATGATAGTAATTACTGGTCTTTCAAATTTGAAGGAGGGTGAGCAAGCATCTTGAGGAACGTTCATCATTAACTCCTCCAAAAAATATAGTTTATTTAATAATAACACTGAATATGTGAATCATAAAAGAGATTGACAGCTGATAGGAATGATATGACTGTTAATATTATCATATTCAGAAAGACACACATCGATGAGACAGTTAATTAATGTACTTATTGCAGCAGTCTGCATAGATTTGGTTCACATGCTGGTCTAAGAGTGAGACAAACTCATTCAGTTAAAATTAATTAAATTATGTCTGCCACCTTATATATTTATATGTATGGCTTTACTGATGTGCCACAATAATGTCACCCAATGATATTGAGTTAAAATATCAATATTGTGGCTTTCCAAGTTAACATTGATTGATATGACTGCGATTAAGGCGAGACATGGCAGGCAAAAACATCGTTTTTCAAGCACTGGTCAATTTTGAGATTTTGTGCTATTTTGATTCTACAACATGTTTTCTATCAGGCTTTTGGAAGGAAAACGTACAAAATACACATTTAAGTGTTTATTTGACTATAGTTTGTCTATTTGCGTCTGTAGATTTCTCCTAAATTCACCAAAAGTTAGCATTCTAACGTAACATAAGTACCGCGACCGCTGTGTGCACCATGTCAACAGAGATATCGTTGGAAAGCTGTGTCTCTCCTGCACAATGATCTCATCGGATCCAAATATGGTCGTTTCCTTTGTATCAGCAACCAATCGTGAAAGCACAAAGGGGTCTAAAACCAAGAAACAAAATCTCATTGGCTGGTGTCAATTTCTGACAACGTGATTCGTTCAGATGCGTCACGTGGTGTGCTAAAACACTTAAATCTCAAAATGGCAAAAGAACTGCGGAAAAAACGTTTACAGAGAAAACGACAACAATTGTCACTTGCACGAAGCAAGGTTATACAAAAATTAAATGACCCCGAACATGAAATACCTTCACGGAGTGCGTCGATGCGCAAGCTGTCATCTTTAAAGGTTGTTTTCTCAAAATGAGTTTTTTCTCCTACTCTGAGTTTGAAATGTCAACTTCAGTAGCACGTAGATACACCAAACCTTCCAGTTATCTTCCTATCAATATTATGAAGGCTTTTACAGAAGGGTTTGTTCATATATCATTCATAGCCTGAATTATACAACATTGTATACCTAAAAACATGGCAAAAATTGATATTTTAGGGCTGTTGACAGTATTTTCTGATTTATGGAGTGATAAAAAGAGATATCCAATATCCCTTCTGTAAAAGCCTTAGATACTAATATGACTACAAAATGAAACAAGAATTTTGAACCTGGCTTTATCCAAAGTTCAGATTTCGATTCCTGAAATGTGTTAAAATATGCACATATTTAATGAGATAATGGATAATTTGCATATTTAAAGATGCTATTTCAGAAAACTTGTAATACAAAAAACAATTGCCTTATTGTAAGTAATTAACTGTAGAAATTTCTAGCTGATACCTTTAAGTTAAAAATTACCCTATTCACCTGGGGTGTCTCACCTTAAATCAGCATACTGTATACTTCTGCCAGGGGATGCCACCCCTGAAATTCTCCTGCCACCCTCTTCCACCCCATGAACATTTGTTTAGATCCGCCCCTGCTCGGCAGAGGTCTATTATTTCAGTGACTAGTTCCAATCATGCCCTTTCCTCTTTTGGTTGCATGATCAAAATAAGATACATTATTATCACTACGAAAGTACTAAATTCAAACCAAAGAAAGAGTTAGTTAGATATTTCACCTTCAAACTAAACTCACCAAGGTAATTTCAGGGCATACAGTGTAGAAGGTTGCAATTACAATGATTTGTTCAGCTGTTGAATGCAATAAATTGCATCTGAATAAAGAAAATCTGAAAGAATTTAAGGTCATTTCTTTGGTTATTTCTGTCGTAATGTCATTTTCGGTCGTGCTGTGCACCCATCTCCTCCATTGGCGATTGAATTACCTGCATCCACTGATACAAATTATGAGATGCTCTAATAAAAAAGCCTGTAAGAGGACTTTAAGTGGCGATTATTGTGACATATTAAAAGTAAATTTCCAATGTCGAATAAGAATCACAAGAACATGAGCCAGTGGAAGCAATATTTGAAGTATTTCAACAGTAAATTCCCAATGAAGCCAAAGGACAGACTGCAGTTGGTGGCCAGTAATGTTGAGCTGAAATAAATAGTCCAACAATCGTTCCAAGTTTCAGACCTTTCAAAGGTTAGAATATATCCAAGTCTTAAAAGGGCTATGATCATTTTCAGATTAATATTACTATTTAGTGGCTCTACTTTAACAGTCTCCATGCTTTAATGTTCAAAAAGCTCTTTATTTTTCTCATACTTCCTGTGCCGCAGCACCTCTTTTCACCCTCTGTCTGACACCAGAGCCCAGTCTGCTCTGATTGGTTAGCTGGCCGGCTCTGTTGTGATTGGGCAACCAACCGTTTAGAGATGTCAGGTAGATATGTTGGAGCTATAGCCAATAGAAGCGCAAGTGTAACATAGTGATGTCACTTTGTCACAGAAGTAATCAAAGGAGTCTGATCCCAACACCTACACACAACCCACTGCACCACATGCCTCCCGTTGGATGCATGGTGGACAACGGTTCAGATGGTCGGGGGTAGCATCAGTGGCGGATATTGATATGGGCGACATGGGCGGTTGCCCAGGGTGGCATTTTGACAAGCGCAATGAAAGAAGAAAACCAATTGCGCTGTAAAAATTGTTTTTATCGCCAATATGCACGTCATTTCATATTGTTTATTGTTGTTGGTGTTGGTAGAAGGGGGCGCGGCCGCCCTTATGACAGCAGGAAGTTGATGGAAGGTCTCACACTCAAAGAAGGGCGGGGGTGATCTCAGGTCGCCTCACTATGGGGGAGAGAGAGGGGGGCAGCGGGTAAACTATCTCTATCAAATAAACACTTTGAATGTTTATAAAGTTAGTCAAATTAATTTCACGCCTCGCAATGCCACCGTAGTCATTCATACAAATAAAACGTTTTGCAGATTTTTTTTTTCCTGGCCTGTTATGAAACAATGGCCTGGTATGAAACAATAAAGAATTATTTAAAAACTGACTATGGCAACTTGGTATAGTCTAGACCTGTAGTTGACAGTGTTGGGGGAGGGGTACGCTATGCATTGATTCTCGGGTAAAAAATGAACACCTACGGTGATGGAGAAAAAAAGGCACAAGGCATCAAGAAGAAGAGAAACGTTCAAAAGAAAAAAGTATGCACCTGTAACATCTCATGTATTTAGTTGGGCTATATTATCAGGTCAGCAACTAACATTGGAATAATTTCAAACCGTCTTACTTCGGAACGGTAATGTGTAGCCCTGCAATAAAAACGCAATAAACTACCACTATAACCGCTATTGATTTAGTCAACTTCATTTAGCAAACACCTCAAAGGTAATTGTACTGACAAGTCCATTGTGTAATTTTTGATTGATGACTTTGCATCAACGAAGGCAATGAAGGTCAGACTGCAGGGCACCATATCAGCTAGAACCTTTTGGCTATATTCACTTGACTGTTTTCGTATAGATTTGTTGGTCGGCCTGGCTTCCCCGTTGATTGTCCTGCTTACCAGAAACTAAGACCCCATACTTTCTGGGGCGAGTATGTCAGATCGGACCAAACAAAAGTTGAGTGTCGACAGGGAGCTGGACACGTGCCAGTTCACCGCCTGGGCACTGCCGAGACGCCTTTGAACAAGGCACCGAACACCCAACTGCTCCCAGGCGACGGACCGAATGGCTGCCTCTTCACTCTGTGCTCCTCTCTAAAATGAATGTGCATGCGTGTGTATTAAAAAATGTGTGGACTTCAAAACTCAATTTCCACCTAGGGGGATCAATAAAGGTTTATCTAAATCTTAATCTCACCCTTTTGGAGCCAGGTCAACATTTTATTGAGTTTACATTCCCGAGACTAGCTGCCGACAATAGCAGAGGGTGTAGATAAGGTCGTTTAGGTTCGCTAATGTAAGCACCTGAGCACCAATGTAGTTCAAGTGCATCTTTAGATACACGCTGGGAACATAGTACTCCCTGAGTATAGTGTTAATTTCGTGGGCCAAAATCTCTCTTTACTTTCGAAATATTATCAAAGATAACGTAACATCTCTGATAGTCAGTTTTTCTCCCAGCAGTTCCATTTCCGGTGCTGCGGCTGGGCAGCAGTTGTGTGTCTGTGCTGCGCGCGGTACATTTGAATTACACCGGGCCAGCGGAACACTATGAACAGTCAGGCTCGGATCTAACGAACTTTATTTAACAGAAAGGAAAATGGCTTGGGAGCAGTGGTCTAGAGGTGGGTGAGTCCTGATTCATCCGGATCATTAACCCGGATCCTAGTAATGAGCTGGTCGTGACGAGTCCCCCCTCTTGATTAACCCAAGTCCTTTGAGTCCTACACCTGGTGACGTAGAAATTAAAACTATAAATTGCGTCACTCGCTACTCTCCTTATAACATGTAAAATCACATTGTCCATATTATATATACACAATATATTATATTATTATATATATATATTAGGGCTGTCAGTTGATTAAAATATTTAATCGCGATTAATCGCATGATTGTCCATAGTTAATCGCGATTAATCGCAAATTAATCGCACATTTTGTATCTGTTCTAAATGTACCTTAGAGGAATATTTTTCAAGTTTTTAATACTCTTATCAACATATGAGTGGACAAATATGCTTTATGCAAATGTTTATTATCATTTGAACAATGACAAAAATGCTCATGAATATTAAACACAACAACCTCTGAACATTAAAAATATTCGCCTCAATTCAACCTGGAACCTCTCTCATACAATAATACAATACAAAGTGTGTGTGTGTGTGTGTGTGTGTGTGTGTGTGTGTGTGTGTGTGTGTGTGTGTGTGTGTGTGTGTGTGTTTGTGTGATGGATCGTTGGAGCTATGTGCAACTCAAGGCATATGCTCGAACGGGAGCTGCCTGGACGCTGTGATCATGTTGCGCGCACTATCCGAGCTGAGTGTGCTGACTTTTCGTACAATGTCCCACTGTCTGGCTTCCTGCATAAAGTCAAGTGCTCGGCGCAGTTGTCGGCGAAATGTCACTCCTCTGTTTTCATTGAAACAGCTCCTTATATCCGTTAGCGCAGCTAGCTAGCACCAGATGCTAACAACAACAATACACGTAAGGTCTCCTCCCGATGGCCAGTCAGGGCCTGCCGGTGAGCGTGGAAGTGTGGTCTGCAGCAAGCGGGCGGCAGGAGCGGGGCTGTCAGCATCAGCTTGTAGATGGTATTTTAAACTCGATGCGCTCTGAAACTACGGGGCGGCCGAGGAAAAAAAATGTACATGCGTTAATCGCGTTAAAATAATTAGTGGCGTTAATTTTTTTTATTAACGCGTTAACTTGACAGCCCTAATATATATATATTATATTGTCCACAGTCCATCTGCCTAGCCTTTAGCAAGTAGGATAGCTGCCAGAAGTTATCATTTGGCTCAAGGGACGCGGATCAGTGAAACTTCCTGCAGACTCGTGCGGACTCAGAGCCGTAACCGTAGCAGATCCAGAGATCCAGATATCCAGGCAGACTCATCATGCACGAGTCAACAGCAGACTCATATGTGCAAATCCTGACTCACTGAATCAAGGGAACTTCCTTCACTTCCTGCAGACTCGTGGGGACTCAGAGCCGCAACCGTATAGCAGATCCAGAGATCCAGACTCGTCGTGCACGAGCATAGCCGCAGGAACTGGGAAGTCATTTTACTTAGGGGGTGCCGACAAAAGTCGGGAGAGATTTCAACAACAGTAACATGAAGTTTTTCAAATGTACACCATTTGCAGCCCCGCCTCCAGCCCGCCTACTTCCCTATTGTGCACCAGTCAACAGCAGACTCAGAGATTTGCAAATCCTGACTCACTGTGCAAAACATAGCAGACTCGTGCGGACTCAGAGCCGTAACCGTATAGCAGCAGATCCAGAGATCCAGCAGACTCGTCGTCATGCATGAGTCAACAGCAGACTCAGATTCGCCAAATCGCAAAATAACCCTTTTTTTTGTGATCAACATTTTTTACTAAAGCAAAAGACACTGTGTAGCGGAGGTTAATGTAATGTTAGTTTAATATGCTCGTCAAATGCAACAACTTTTCGGTTTCAACGGTAGGATTTCTACGCTCTTGGTGATGATGACTCATATGACTCAAAGGACTCGTATGATCCGGATCTCTTCAATTACTGACTCAGAAGACTCAGAGTCCGTAAAAGGATCCGGATTTGCCATCTCTACAGTGGTCGCGTTAACCGAATATCCCCCCCCCCCATCAGCGAGAGAGTGAGTGACGAGTTGTGTACAGACCCGACGGGTAATAATGGATTATGACGGAAATGGTACGATCCTTTACGTCAAAATGACGTACAACCACCACTGGTTGGGAGAAAGAAACAAGGTGGTATTTGGGCCCATTTTCGCTACAATGAGGCTGAGAAAAAGAGAATGCATTGCTTTATCAGAAGGGAAGCAATGTGGCCATAAAACAGCTGGTAAAAACACCACAAACAGGACCATTTACTTTCTGCAAAGCAGCATTCTTAATCATTCAAGCTGTGTTTTTCATCAAATAAGGATAAGATATAATCTTATTGTGAAATAAGTTTGACTAAAATGACAAATGATTGGTTTTGGCTAAACTAGTTTGACTGAAATGTTCAATATAATCTGATGACTAAAAAAGACTCAAATGTCAACAGTTTTCATTGACAAAAAGTAGACTAAAATTGTTAGTTTCCTTTGACTAAAATAAGACTAAAATGCTCAGACTTTTAGTCGACTAAAACTTGACTAAATAAAAACAGGATGAAGGTGACTAAATATGACCCAAAAAAAAGGACATTTGACACAGGACTAAGACTAAATAAAAAAAGTAGCTGACAAAATTAACACTACCTGGGTAGAGCAGTTTTTCCCTTTATTGGAAAAGGATCAATTGAACCTGATTTGAGTGGACTGAGTAGAGCACCGGCAGCCTGTGAGGAGTGCCAGTACATAAATAAAAGTCATGGTATGACAAAGAGTAAAACATGGAAGTGCCTATACTGCGTACCACTGAGTACCGGCCCACTTACTATTTTATCTTTCAGCAAAGAGGCTGGGATGAGGATCAGTCTCCTTTGCGTAGGAAGGGACTCAAGTATCGCGGGTTCTTGAGTAAGGGGATAATGTAGCGCAGTGGCAAACCGTCAGGGCCTTCAAGGTATTCAGAGAATACCCTGGAACACTCAGATAAAGCAAACAACAAATCGATTTAATTATATAAATAAAATGTAATAAAATGTATATAAAATGAATAAATGAGAATCGTATCTGTGTTGTTGATCTGTAATATTACAGTGTTACGTTGATTTGTTTGTCCTTCTCGGACCATGCACTACGCATTTCAGTGGTTTTGTGTTAGAAAAGAAAGCAACCAATCAGATCTTGTTCTGGGTCTCCAAGGTATTCTGCATCCTTAATAGAAGGCCCTAGCCGTTACACTGAATGAGAGCGAATGCTCTGATTGACAGTTTGATCAACCAATCATATCTTGATTTGTAGCCAATGGGCGTATTCTTTCGGAGTTTCCCACGGTTCCAGGGTACTCTAGAATGTCCGTTAGTTCACCTGCGAGACAGAGGATATAGATGTGGCGTAACAATTCATTTTCCGTTTTATTCGTTTTAACGTTGACATGGCAACAGGTGAAGAAGATGTTGTTGCAGAATTATTGTCGGTACCTTTTTCAAGACGACAATTCACTGAAAAGATGGACATTGTAAAAAAAGGCCGTTAAACGCCCGGAAATCTTGAGCTGAATCAAGTTGCTAAAGCAGGCTATGTTCACCATTTTCAGGCTAGCAACTGGGAAAGATACCCGTGGCTTACGGATTCAGTTAGTCACAAAAGGCTCTACTGATGGGACTGTTTGCTTTTTGGGACCAAAAAGGGGGCATGGAATTGGAAAGGCTACGATAATCTGAGCTGTTTAACCAAGGTTGCACAAAAACACCAAAACACAGCAGGGCATCTTAAGGCAACGGTCACCATGAAGACTTTTGGAGACTCAAGGATTGATCTACAGCTGGACGAACAGAGACGTAGAGAAACAATCCTGCACAGCAAAAAGGTGAACAAAAATCGGGAGATTTTGAAACGTCTGATCCACTGTGTGATTTTCCTTGGGAAACAGGAGTTACCTTTCAGGGGCCATGATGAGAGCAGAGAATCAGCCAATCGTGGTAATTACCTGGAGCTGCTTACATTTTTAGCAGAATATGATCCAGACTTGCACTACCATTTGTCCACTTCTAAGGTGTTCATTGAAACCTCGAGTCAAATACAGAACGACTTGATAAGTGCTGTTGCCGAAGTGATGGGTGAGACCATCAAAGAAGAAATAAGTAAAGCACCCTTTGTAGTTTTAATGCTGGATGAAACATCAGATGTCAGCAATGCTGCACAGTTATCGCGTGTTCTTCGGTTTGTAACAGACAGTGACGTAAAAGAGAGGTTCGTCAAATTTGAGGATGTGACAGGGAAGAAACGGGCAGAGGATGTAGCAGCCATGGCCCTCGGTTTATTGGAGGAACATGGATGCATGGACAAATTTGTAGCCCAGTGCTATGACGGTGCTGCCGTTATGGCATCGGGGCTGAACGGAGTTCAAGCCGAGGTCAAGGAAAAGATCCCATAGGCACTTTTCATACACTGTTATGCACATGCCCTTAATTTGGTTTTATCTCAAGGTGTAGCTAAAATTAAAGAATGCAGAATTTTCTTCTCACACCTTTCTGGCCTGGCTGCGTTATTTTCTAGATCGCCAAAACGAACGCGGCCGCTTGATGAAATATGCCAGAAGCGACTGCCACGAGTGGCACCAACCAGGTGGAATTTTGCATCAAGATTGGTGTGCACTGTATTTGAAAAGAAGGATGCTCTTAAGGAGCTGTTTGAATACATAGTTGAACACCACGACGAATTTGATGATGCTGCCATTCTCAGTGCCTATCAAACCTGGGCAACTTTGAATTTGGATTTTTCCTTTACATTTTTAACAACATATTTGCGCATGCAGATATGCTCTTCGACATCTTACAGAACAAGTAATTTGACATGCAGTTTTGTCTGACAATGATGGAAGAGTTTTGCATTTGCATTGAAGGGCAGAGGGATCGTTTTGATCAAATATATGATGAGACTGTGCAGGACACCGGCCTGCCAACTGGACTGAGAGCCCACGGAGATTCTCGCTCACACTAGAAGCTGCACAATGGCATTCTTGAGAACATTTTAAATCAGGTGCAAAATCGGTTTAAAGATCACGAAAAACTGTCATTCCTTTCTCTTCTGGACCCTCAACAGTTCACCAGCTTTAACAGCAACTTCCCTGAAACTGCATTCGCAAGCCTCACAGAGAGCTACGGGCCGCACTTTGACTTGCCTCGGCTGAAAACAGAACTGTCTGAGATGTATGGTATGACAGATTTTCAGGGAAAGAACCCATCTGACCTCCTTTTCTTTTTTCAACGAAAAGGACTTTCTGACAGCATGCATTAGCTATATACTGATATGTTTAGTTGTAACGATCCCCGTCACCACTGCATCTGTAGAAAACATATGCACGGAACAGAACAGGACAATCCCGACTCTCTGCATTAGCTTCCATGGCTATTGAAAGGCAACTTCTTTTGGATCTGAAAAGCAGTGATCAGCTTTAGGACCGGGTAATCGAAAAATTCATCCAAAAGGACAGAAGGATGGATTTCGTCTTTAAATGATGACCATTGGTGAGTGAGACTAATCTTTCTTTGCTGGATATGCATCTCGTTGAGTTGGTTGCATTTTGTTTACTCACACTTGTTGAATGGTTCGTTAATGTCTGTCTTCAGTGTAATAAGCGTTGTTGTGCATTTAAATCTCACTAGAGTGGCTGCGGCGGCTGCTGCGGCGTGGGTGGGTGGGGGTGTGTGTGTGTGTGTGTGGGGGGAGGGGGGTGGCGTTTGTGTCTACAGAAGGTCCAGTAGTAGGCACGGTTCGCCACTGATGTAGCGTGAGATGGGCCGAATAATGAGAGCAACAAAGCGGTTTTGCAGATGCTTTTCTGAACTGTTGTGTTGAAGAGGGAGATGAGCCTGAAGACAAAGGTCTCAATCAACCGGTCCATCTTCAGCGGGTGGCTGAACCTTTTAGCAACCACTTTCCTATTTTATTTTTGGTTTTGAGTTTAATGTCTTCGTCCCTCATTTTACAAATTTGTGTCTTAGTTTATTGTGAACGTTTTCAGTAGACTGTGTGTGAAGGTCTAAGGACAGAGGGTGCTAATAAATATTCTGTACAAACTGTAAAGTCCCCTGAGACAAATGTAGAATTTGTGATATTGGGCTATATAAATACACTTTCATTGATTGACTGTATCATTGCCCCGTCGACACCTATTCTGTGCGGTGCAAGTCTCCATGGATTGTAGGTGGGATATAGCGTCTTGATACTATGTTATTGTTATGTATGTAATTTAGATAACATGTAGACATTTAGTACGACATTTTCAAGACCACTTCTAAAGCCACATGCAGTTAAAGTGCAATTTTGCATCTACAGAGAACTGGTGGTCACTGACTATATCTTAAAGGTTTTCAGTCTTTGACTTAGTTGCCTGAATGTTTTGAGGAATGCCTGTGAAGCATGTGGGTCACGATCTGTAGAGAGGGCTGAAGATGTTATTTTTCTTCTCTCTTCTTAGAGTGTCAAGGCTTGACTTTGTCAAATCGATGAACTCAATAGTGCAATTTGTACAAAATGGTAAGGGCATACTTTCTCTGTAAAATCATTACCAAACAGCTAAATGAGGGCGAATACCATCCTCGTTAGTGAAATAATCTAAATGCAGCCTCATTGTTAACTTCTGCCTCTCTCTCCATCCAGAGAATGTGTTCCGGCAGAGAGCTGGTTCTCTCTACTGCCTGACTTATTGATTGACTTTTATCTGACGGTTGTGAAAGTTTAGTAACTTCCGCCGGGTGAAGCTGAGCTGCGCTCAGGCTCTACAGCACATTTCTCTGCTCCAGTCCACAAGGTATTATGCTTTTCTGCTGTTGTCCCTATCTCTGTCTGTCTGTCTATATAATAATGATAATAATAATTCATTACATTTATTAGAGTGCTTTTCCGAATGCTCAAAGCGCTTTAGATTACATATTACACATATCAGACATGTAACAGTGAATAATGTGGACAATACCCACAGGAGCAAATTAGGGTGACTTGTCGCAGTGGCGTGTTTCAAACTGGTGTTCCCCAGCGCCCCTTGATCTGCGGGTATGTGTGTGTGTGTGTCTGTGTGTGTGTGTTCACTCCTCTCTAGCTCTGTTGAGACTGAACAACAAACATGTGGAGAGATACAACTTTTGACAAAGATCTTACCTTCAATTGCCATAGATTGTAAATGTGTGTTACAGTTGCCACTCAGTGTTTGTAACATGAGGCAGCAACACTCTTTGTAAAGTTCTATATACACAACAATATCAAAATGCCATTTGTTAAATTTCAGTATTCAGTCATGATATTAGACTTTATTATATTCAAACAACAGCATTTATTGGCAACATCCCCTTTTAATTGGTCTTTTAATCATTAATATTCTCGTTTTTTATATTGTTTTATATATATATATATATTTGTTTGTGTTTATTAATTTAGTCTTCCCTTGTTTTACTGAGATGGTTATCTTATCTTTTTGTTATTATTTTTGTTATTGTAATTTTTTATTATCATGTCTTTTTTACCTCCTTGTGTTCCTTAAAGGTGGGGTAGGTCATTTTGGAGAAACCAGCTCGAGTGCGCTAGAATTTGAAAATACACAACCGGAAAAAATCTGCCACTTCCTTACAGAGCCCCTCCTCCAACACACACGAGCGTGCACATGACCAATGAGGGCACGAGATAAGTTTGTGCACAGATGGAAGGCTGACAGGCAGGTAGGCCATCCAGTTACTTTAGCCGGGCCGGCTCAGATGATTGGTCGTGCTTTTTAGAGTACTACGGCTTCCACAGATGAAATGTTTTTATGTATTTATTGTCAAAGCATTTAAGATATTCATTGCTATCGGGATGTTAAGAACATTCCATGGAATATAACAAAAAGTGTTTCTGAAATAAATTACATACCCCACCTTTAAGTTGTTATATTATGTTATTCATGTGAGCAAAAAGATTTAAACGTTTGAATCTAATTCGTTTTCTGTCTTAAATTGTGATGTGTGCCATGTTAAAGCACTTTGAATGGCAGAAAACACTTGTGCTTTATTAAGTTTACTATTATTTTTATTTATATTTTTTAATTATTATTATTACATACAAGCGGCCGAGATGGGTTTTCTCCGCAGGGTGGCTGGTGTCTCCCTTAGGGATAAGGTGAGAAGTTCGGTCATCAGGGAGGGACTCGGAGTTGAGCCGCTCCTCCTTCGCGTCGAAAGGAGCCAGTTGAGGTGGTTCGGGCACCTAGTTAGGATGCCACCTGGGCGCCTCCCTAGGGAGGTGTTCCAGGCACGTCCAGCTGGGAAGAGACCAAGGGGTAGACCTAGGACCAGGTGGAGGGATTATATCTCTTCGCTGGCCTGGGAGCGCCTTGGGATCCCCCAGTCAGAGCTGGTTGATGTCGCCAGGGAAAAGAAAGTTTGGGGCTCTCTGCTGGAACTGCTACCCCCGCGACCCGACCACGGATAAGCGGAAGAAGATGGATGGATGGATGGATTATTACATTTCACACTTTTTTGTAATTCTGTAAACTTTACATATAAGCATGCATGCAAAACGTCAGATCGCCCCACCCCCCATTCTATAATCCAAACCAATTTAATAGATTGATCCATTTATTTTCCTCTCAGCATGTCCCTTTATAGAAACTCTGCTGCATGCTAACATACATTGCACAGTTTTTATTTCAAATTCTCTTTTTATTTGGGCTAATCCTTTAACATTTTGCTACTGCACCGTGTACTTTGTCCTCAGAAAGAAATTGGTTTGATTTGGTCTTACTTTACTAATGCCACACACACACACACACACACACACACACACACACACACACACACACACACACACACACACACACACACACACACACACACACACACACACACACACACACACACCAAGGATCAGGTCTCTATAAATGGTCTGAACATAAAGGTCTGTGCCTCCTGTGTTCTCTGGTACTCTGCCATCACACGGATAGGCACTCTTATTTGATGTAAAATTAGAGAAAGCAATTAATTGATTGGATTGTAATCCCTCTATTGTGAGAGTAAAGCTATTTTTAGGCCTATTTGAGAATTTGACAGGGCTTTAGCCAGAGGGCTGGTGGGAGAGAAAAGGCTGCATTTTGTTTATGGAGCGCCTCCATAAAGCTGCTTGGCTGTATTTAGAGCAATGTGCTGAAGCCGTGACATGTATTAACGTCAGTGTATTTACAGTAAGCTTGTGGGCTTGTTTTTAGCCTGGATTTGTGCAATGATGTTTTTTTACAAACACATTCGCATGAAACACCAATTGGAGCCAATTTCATCAGATAAATTGTTGCCACTTTTAGTTACAAATAGAGGAAGGACAAAAGAAGCAACCATGCAGTTTAAATACCCCTGTCAAAAACGGTTTGATTTTGAAAGCTATTTTGGTGTTATTAAATAAAATAAAATAAATCTTTTCATTAGAGAAAGAATCACAGTTGTCTTTATATTTTAAAGTTAATCTGGAGTTTGTATGAGCCTTTAGCAGCCTCTCCTTATATCCTCTAAGAGTGTTTACTTGTTGAGAGATGCAAACACAAAGGGGGACTTGTGTACTAAAATGCATCGACATGAAAACATTATACTCATGAGTGGAATTTTGGGATTTATTTTAATAATATTAACAATTAATATTAGAGAGGAATTTCTCAACGTCAGGGGCCAACAGGTGCAAATGCACCGCAACGGCCCAAAACACTTCCGCCAGAGAAACGAGTCAACTGTCACTTTCACCGAAAACGTACCTAAAATGTAAGTTTTATTTTAGCAAGGTGATTACAGGTTTTCTTCCAATATCATTGCAGATCAGTCGTAAGCTAGCTAGCTAGCTAATGTAGCTAACCTAGTAATTTTATATAATGACAAAAAAGAGAAAACAAACTGCATGTAACTGTGCCAACAGCGACAGTTGGCATACTTTATAATCCCAGAACGTCAACAAGCACTCCGGTCACAGCTGTGTGCATCACTTTTTAGTGTCCCCATGTCCGTTGTCTTTTGAGCTTCTTGCAGCGTTTTTTAAATTGCAGCGTTGGTGAAAATGTTTCTTTATTTGCATGTGTTTTGGCACATTTTAGTTTTTAAAATGACATCGTGTTTCTCCTGATATAACTGTTTTGGGCCATTGCAACACATTTGCACCTGTCGGCCACCATACTTAACGGCTAAAATGGACAGGGAAAACATTGTACACATGTGAGAATGGCTTTAACACAGACTCCATTATTTTAGGTTTTGAAAAAGTTTGAAAATTAACCTTGTTCCACTCAGTGTGACACTATAATGTGCTGTATGTGCTTGTTAAAGCTATATGAACACTGAGTGAAATATTCAACCCAAGAATGTAATGTTTCATATATTTGCCCAAATCTATAAGATGGAAATATTCCGTCCCGTGAATAACTTGACGCATTAGCCCAGAAGTATTTTTCGTTAGTTTGAAAACGTTATTCAGCATTATTTGAAATCAAAGTCATGAGATTTTTGGCTGCATTGAGTATGTTTATGATAAATGGCCTGCCAGCAGATTGCTGTTTTTTAGGGGTTTAAATTGCAACAAATCATGCTTCCTAGAAAATTGCAGGGCTTAGACTTGTTTGAAATAAAACAAATTGCTACTTGAAAACGGTGGCAGAAGGAGTACCCAGATAGCTTGCTTTAGTAAATGCACCAAAACATCATAAAAATGTTGTCCATTTAAATTCCCACGAAAGTAAAATCACTATCATCAAAAATGTACTTACAAATCAAAAGTGATCAACACAATCGTCACTGTTATTGATATGTTATCAAGTAACACTGTTCGATTATTAATGATGCTTCAATGTAAACGCAGCCTTTTCATTTTTAAGTAGGTCGACGTGTAGTTAGTACTTATAGTAGTATAGTTATATAGTTACAGTAGTTCGTTTTGTGCTGCGGTTACCAACCTACAGTTAAGGTCCACTCACCAGACACATCTGAGTGTTAAATGGGTTGGAAGGAAGGGAAAACATTTCTGCAACAAAAGTGCATACTAGTTATTTTAACTTTTTCCTACGGTTTTTTTTGTGAATTATTGGAGAACTTGATCTATTTGGGCTTCAAACTGCTATTTAAGTGAAACCATGCGGGAAAGTTTGATGGGGAAAAGTCTCTCATTGAACTGCCAGCAACTCATAGACATCTGAAAAGGGAGGCTACAAACAGCCTGAAAAACAGCTTTTTAAAAAAACAAAAAAACATTTATATCCTGGTTTAGATGTGTTTTTAAAGCATCAAACACATTTCTAATCATGGTCTGTGTCAGGACATTTTGTGGAGTACAAGTTTAAAGTAACTTAAAATGGAAAAACTCAAGTAAAATGCATCTAAATGTGCACTTCAAGACAGCTATATATAAGCTCGATAGGTACTCTTCAACAATGCAGAATTAAATTACAAATAATTTGCTTTTGGAACAGTATACTTGACTTATGGTGCAGCGCTAACCCATGCAGATAATGACTTGAAGCACAGAGGTCAGCACTGATTTGCGGCCTAGCATCAGTGTGAAATTGTGCATAATAATGCAGTAAATCACATGAGGAGCGTAATGCTCCACAGATGTGTGAGAAACGGGGGAAGATCCTTGATCATCTTCTGCCCGCATTATGTCACAGCGGGTCAAAGGGGGGAGACACACTGACCTGCTCCGTGAGGCGCTTTGTACGCAGGAAGAATCCCAAAAGACACCCAATGATGACCGCCAGCACCGACATGATGAGGAGCCCATTCTGTTTGCAGACGTTCTTCACCCTCAACCACACTGCGTCCAAAGCCACGGCCATCTTGAGTCAGCTGTCCTGCGTCCTATCTGCAACCCATAAATGGACCCAACACCGAACCTAAAATCCAGGTGTGGTGATGAAAACACGAGCAAAAAAACACACTCCAGGACCGGATGGGACGGCTTCTGAAATATCCACTCCTCCGTGATGTTTTAAAGCACCTTCGGGCTCAGCATCCCTCCCGTCCTCTTGCTACAGCAATCTGCACTAAGCTAAGAAGATCCACTCACTTTCCAGGCATCCCCTCCCACCCAGCTCCACCCATCATCAGCCACCCTGTGCGAGCTGACCCACCACCAGGGGGGGGGGGGGACAGCTGGCAACTATGTCCCTGGGGGTTAACATCACCAATCCTGTTAGTGTGCTATACTGTATTAAACAGGTCTGAAGCTGGATTAAAGATGGAAGCACAATTTGACAAGGTTAGCAGAGTGGAGCCACCACACAGGCCTTCTGAACCCCACGCACTGACAACAGAACCATGTCTAAAAAACGTATTTACAGTGGTAATGAACTGCTTTTGATGCACTTACGTATTATGTAGGGATGATCTAAAGGTCCCCTATTATACTCTTTTTCAACAATATATTATAGGTCTCAGATATATACAGAACATGTCTCTGAAGTGTTTAGTTTGAAATACCAAACAGATCATGCATTGTAGCATGCCATATACCCCTTCGTTAAAGCCCTCTTTAAAAAATGCTGATTCTGTGTCTATAGCTTTAAATGCTAATGAGCTGCTACTGGCCACGCCCCTCTGTAAAGTGATTGGTTCATTATTATTGGCTAATGGATGCACAACCCAAAGTTGTCATCATCGAAACGCTACTACATGTACATTAAATAATCTCATCAGTGGAGACCTGATATAGGGGACAAAAATGTGATTGCTTGGTGTGTCCCAATAATTCATGGTCAATAGAGCAGTATCTTTGTGAATCTTAAGATAGAAAATAAGATGATGCTTCTGCATACACAAAACTCATACAAATGGGGATCAGTGAGCAAAGAAAACCAACAAAAATAGCCAAGACTAGACCAAAAATATATTTCAATTCGTAGTAGGGATTTATTAAGTTCAACCATGTTTTTTGACAAACCCACAGAGATATTTTCCCTCAGTTGTGTAATATAACTATTAATGCTTGTTTTTTTATGCACCAGGCAGTTTTATTTTTAGTAAAAATGGTCTCTGAAATACACTGTACACTTCCTGCCAAGCTCACAAAGTCATAGCTGATGAACATAGTGAAGCATTTAACAGCTAAAGAGACAGATATCTTCGTTATGGAGTGGGTGGAGACCAAACCAGAGCTTAATGTGAGTAAATATTGTAAATACATTTGTCATAATTACAAGTTATTGGTAATGTTGCTCAATGTCAGCACAATATCCAAATCAACATAATAAGGTGAAAATATGGTTAGCAAACCGTCTAAAGCTTAATTCACATGATGCTCTGTAAAGCGGCTCCGTGCTTACATTGCCGGTTTGTTTCTATGGAGACAGCTGCCCGACTAGGAGGAAACGCTAGCCTTGGCGTTGCGCACCGCTCAAACTAGTTGACTAGTGCTGCGCTCAAAGTACAAATTATCTGAACTTTCAACTAATTTACGGCTGACCTTTCGTAGGCAACCAATCAGATAACAGCTGTATGAAGCTGCGCAAGCTAACAGGGGACGTAACCGTGAAAACAAATCTTATGGCTGTATTCACCATATATGTAGAAGACAAGTTTGGAGCCTCATGCTGTGACAAGATAGCATGTTCGACACTGTTATTCACTTAGGAGAGTCAAAAATGTTAACACAACCAATTCTCCTTACAACTTTTTTCCATACAGAACATTGAATTAATAACTTTATTAATTATGTTCCGAGAGAATTGTGTTGTCTTGCGGATCATCAACGTTATTAATTGCTCAAATCCTCTTTGATACACAAACTGTATTTTTTTATAATCTAAGTATTTCTAGGACTGAGAAAATAATATTACATAGTTGTGTAACTGCCCAACATTTTTACCTCTCATGTGTGTTCTTTATCCTTTAAAAACGACATTAGTCAGTTTTTGTGTACATTTTGGTTTTGCTCAACAGCTAACTTTCAAACCTTTAAGACAAAATGTTTAATATAAAGTAAAATTCCTCTAATCGATGCACCAGAGTATGACATCCTGCCTTTAAGTCCCTACACCTCCCATAATGCAACTCAAAAGGATGTCTTTGTTTGACATTCTCTGTCTGGAAAATTCACTTATCTATTTATTTCCTCATAAATCCCAACTTTGTAAAGCCTAAGGACATCATCTGGGTCATTTACCCGAGACAGAAGATATAGAAGATAATGCAAATAAAAGATCAAAATTGTACTCCTCTCCTCTCTTATCTACCATTATTCAATCTCTTTGTCATCTTCAGTGTTTTTTACTTCTATTATACATTATTCTGGTTGAATTGATTGAATACACCTCTCCCAAGGTAGCTAACTACACAGCAAAATGTCAAATAAATGTCAGTGCTATACATTCACAGGCATTGGCTTCGACATAGTCTGCTTCTCAATGGAAGTGGATGAAAAGCAGACACTATTGTGTTCGTTGAATATTTATATTCCAAACAGAGTAAGAGGATGATGAATATGAAGCGAGGGACCATGTCTGGCTAGAAAGGCGACAAGGACAGAGCGCAGCTTTAAATATCCCGACATGCGTCAACAAGATGAAGTCTGCAAAGTTATAATAGAAAAATTGTTTAAAAAGTTCTTGATGTTTCTTTGACTGCTCACTGAACCCACTGACCTCCAGCATCTGTTACTGAATCCACTCAGAAATGTTTTGCATATTGTAACTTCCTTTCAAGTCTTTGGGTTTCTCTGGGTTCAACTGAAAACTGATTTTAATACATTCAAGCTTGAACTTCACATCACAACGACCGCGCTCCAACCTGCACCTTACACAAGTGTGATGTTGAACTGTGAAGCCTCCTCTGGGAATGGACAGAGAAAAGACTTCAGAGTACATCAAAGAACAAAAGAGCAGGGCTTAGCAAAGGGACCATTTAGCTAATGTAAGCTCAATGGGTTGGTTGATAAAAATTGGGTCTCATGCATAAATCTCGCTTAATGCACATATTTAGTCTTCCATTGTGTGTGAGAGTAATTTAAGAATGTTGCGACATTCAACTATCCTACTTTCTACTTGTCCAAAACAACCTCAACATTTTACAGTGCCCTCGACCACGCATAAACCAATATGCACAAAAGCCAAATTGCATTTTCTGATGTTAAATACCAATAATGATGATTAGAAATGCTGTTTACTCAATCAAAACACAGAAGAAAATGGTTTAACATCCAGTTATGTGATAGAGCAACTTGCAGGTGAGAGACAATTAAGAATAAAATAACAGATTTATTTTTAATACGGTAACTTTTTACTGCCTCAAAACCATCTGACTCGTTATCAATTTATCTTTAGTTTCAGTGAACGTCCATCACTAATTAATTATTTAGTTGTACACTGTAGAATATGTAAATATTGGCTGTGTTTCAGCAGAGAGTGAATTAAATCCTGACCTTGTCCAATCTCATACTATATATTAACTCAGTAATATTATTCATAGTGTTCAGGAGACTTTGCAAAACTTTGGGGAGTTTTTGAAAACTGTCAATTTGAAATTGGGAAACGACAACTATGGGTATTTTTTTCCATCTTGAACTTTTTGTTTTTTCTCACCACCATCCAAAGTTAATTTATTTTCCTTCACATAGATATTATTTTGCTGCCAGTCAGAGGGATGTGACAACATACTCCTGCTGCCAAGTGGATCCACTTTTCGAAAAGTGTACTCCATCTGCATAGCCACCTTTTGACTCTTTTTGACTCAGGAGTTGAGTCCAGGGAATTAATTCACAAGGTGAGTTGTTAAATAAAAGATTATTCTGTAATTATAAACATATATGTATTTTTGGCTGAATGAAGAAAAGGCTGAGAATACAGAGCTTGCATACAAAGAGGAACACAGCATTTTGTTCAAGGCAGATGTAATATATTTAATAATTTGTAAACTATTTTGCTCAGGCAGCTGACACTGAGGGCTACATATCAGTCCCTAATGAAATTATTTTAATTCCAATAGAGAACTGGTTTAACATATCAATAACAAGACATCAAATAATATCTAAAATAACAAAGTTCCTATTCGCTTGATAATTAGTGGACAAAAAAATATACACTTGCTTTAAAAAAACAAGTACTACTCAAAACCTCTGATGTCTTTATTACTGTAAGTCTATCTGCATCAGCCAAACGGCTCGCTGCACCCGCACTGCGAGGGGGACCCAAGTTCCCATCAGCAAAAACACGTGGGTTTGCTATCCTGGCTCCAAGATGGTGGAATGAGCTCCCCATTGAAATCAGGACAGCAGAAAGCTTACACACCTTCCGGCGCAGACTGAAAACTCATCTCTTTCGTCTCCACTTCGAGCGATAGATTTACTAACAAAGCACTTATATACTAATAAAGGGCTGGCTTATCTAAAGCCAGTTGAGTAGCACTTCAAATGTTTTGGCTCTATGAAACCTGATGTACTTTTATGATTCTGTTTTCTTCAAGTTTGTATCTTCTTGGTCGAATGCACTTCTTGGTCGGATGCACAGCTAAATGCAATGTAATTTTTTTTAATATTGATCTGTGTGATGAAGTGTCCAATTTAAGCAATACATTTGTAATTATTATAGAGGAAAATTGGCAGTAGCTTATCTGTGCTGTGTTGTATTATCTGAACCCGAAGCAATTCATTCAGACACTTTGGTTTCTTGTGCGTGAACAAAGCACTTTGTCAACAGTGCGGAAGAACTGCTTTGGAAACAGAGCAGCACTTCCTCATACAATGCCCAAAACACAAACCTGTACTGAAACAATTATTCCCAAAGTTCTAGTAGGCATCCTCAATCATTTAAAAAAGAAAAGTAATTGAAAAACTAAAAATATTATTAGGGGAAATTAAAGAAAGACAGTTTGTCTCTGCCTGCCACAACATGAGAGAATCAGACTGACAGCAGGTCTCACTTATTTTTCTTATTATTTTCTTATTAATGTATTATATGAATTGACTATCAGTATTATCCAAACATTTTTCTATTATGTAAAGTGAATGTAAGTGTATTGTATGTTTTCTATATCCAGCTCTGAAAAAAATTAAGAGACTACTCCAAATGTTTCATAAATCTCAATCTCAACATGTACAGTATGGCATCCATTCAATTCCAGCCTAGTTTATAGAATGAAAAAATAAACCTTAATTTTACTCAAACACATACCTATAAATAGTTAAACCAGAGAAACTGGTAATTCCTTGTGTTCCTTGTAAAGAAAACATGTTTTTCTTGCATTTGTTCGACATTGTTTTACATTTAACAGTCAATTTCAAAGTATATATTTATGTATAGATGTCACAGTTGTACAAAGCTTTGGCAATACTGTATGTCATTACGGTCATGCAAATAAAGCTATTCGAATTGAAAAGGGATGCCCAATATTGTCTCTGTCTCACGTGTTTTGCTTATAGAGGATTTTCACCTTGACATTGGGTGACTGTTTCTCCAGAAAGCACTGCAGCTGTGTCCAATGAGGATAACTTGCTGCGACCAATGACAATCTGTGTTTGAAAGATCACCTTCCTCCGCTCCGTGTTAGGGAAGTGGCGTGCATGAGGGCTTTGCAGGTCAGATGGGTTTCATTCAGTAATGTATGTATAAATGCCTTTTGAGAATAGCCAGGGGATTAGCATAAATGCATTTGACTGGACCTGCATACTATGTAGGCCTACAGTAGCTGTCAGTTTACTGGCTTGTCACATGAGATCCACAACCATTTCTCTCATTTTCTCCCACATCTGTCCTCCACTTTTAAGCTGTTTCCTCATCCTGATTCTCTGGAGTTTAACTTTCACACACACAACAGGAGGTTGTCCTAGTCAGAAGCCGTCTTGTTTACTGGAAATGGGGACTGCCCATTAGGCGCGTTCACACCAATTACTTTTCCCACAAAGGTTCCTGAGAACTACGATTTAGTTGCGTTCACACCAAAAAGTCCCAGGAACTAAATTAGTTCTCGAGAACCTTTTTTACCCCCTTTTCAGACTTTCGTGGGAGAAAAAGGTTCTTGTGTCTGATTGGCTGGGCGGAATGCAAACCACGCCCCGTCAAACTCCCAAAAACGTTTGTGAAGCCGCCATTTTATTATCCTCGCATTGCATTATTAGCATTAGCATTAGCCCAGCGCAGAAACGCAGAGAGACTAACTTATGACAACACAAAATAAAACATGGGAGCGGTGGAGATGAGGAGGTGTCGGCGTTCTGGCGATTTACTCGGAAGGCTTCAGTAGAAGCTGCTGGGAGTCCCAGCAGCTTCTACTGAAGCCAGTCCCCAACTCCGGGGACTTCCGGCCGGGGACTTCCGGCCGGGGACTTTGGGCGGCAGTATACGCCGTGAAGTTGTTTGCGGCCTGCCAGTAAACCCAAAGCAGAAGAAGAAGAAGTGACGTCAGCGGCTTCATTTGCCTAATCCACCGCCAGGAACTAATTTCCGGTGTGAACGCGATCTGTACTTAGTTCATTAGAACTAAAGAGTTCTCAGGAACCTTTGTGGGAAAAGTACTTGGTGTGAACGCGCCTATTGTTCTGAAGGCCCAATACTTTGAGAATCCATTAACCAAAGAACTCCCAACGAAAATAGACACTCTGCTATTATTGTGAAGGCAAGCCCCGCCCTATTCTGGCTTGTATTTGTTAGGACTTGTTGTCTTCTTGGTTGGATCGGTATGGTTTACACATTAGAAGTGAGTTTGGTTATCTGTCTTGAAATTACACGTTATGTTAAAAACAGCTAAGTACGTTTTGTTTCTATGGTTTGTAATATGCCTTATTGTGTCGCTTCATACCGCTGTTGAAGTCCAAGTCAAAATAATTTGAATATTCCATAGAATTCTCTCAATAGGAAAACAATGGCAGCATCAGCGCGGAGTGATTCTTCCTGCTGATCATGTAAAGGCAGCTTTGATATTACACTGAAACAACTCAAATGTAGACTTTAATTAAATGAATTGTCAACAGATTTCGCATTAACTGTATTAGGTTATTTGAAAGCAATAATATTAAGTTGAACCAAATATTGTTTGACTAAACGTGATATTATTGTTCATTATGTTTTCCTTCCCTTGAAATTGTCTAAACCTTTCTGAGTCTGCCACTAAAGGCAGACGCTCCTTCCTGTTTTCAACGATGTTTCTGTGTAAATGACCTCTTCACACTCGGATGACTGTGAATTCACCAGACACTATTCACACATTGACATTGAATTTAACGTTTTACCGACATTGTTCTAGGGAGCTTGCAATACAAGTCTCTTTAATAGCCGGTCTAATTCATATTTGCTTTCGCACATACAGCTCCCTTGGGTAATGTCTACGTAAGTTCAGTTGCAGTGCATGTGTGAAATGGGTATTAGTCTGGGGAACAAAACAGTGATTTTGATTTTTATATTTTTCAAAAATGGGTTTTATAACCGTCTTTCACTTTTTGCTGCAAGTCTAAAAAGGTTAAAAGAACAATTATATTCAATATTTGTACAAATTATGAAATATTTTTTTAAATATAAAGTATTTAGTAAGAAATGGTAACTGAGAGCTAAACGGGCTTGTGTTCGTGTGTGTGTGTGTGTGTGTGTGCATTTGTGTGACTGTTAATGTAATATCATATTAAACTACACTTTACTTTAATATTATATTATACCAAACAGTACAGTTTTTACATGTATCATTACATCAGTTAAATTGCTGCAATAAATGCTTTTTTATGCTACATGTTATTTCTACCTTTCTTACTAAATTGACTATGTTATATTTTGTTGATAGAACTAAGTGTTTGTCTGCATCAATACAGAGATATATACAACTGTTTAGTTTTATAATATTCTATATGATATTCTATTTCACGTCAGGTAATTATTATCTCCGTCTCATTATTTCCGGAGCTTTGACCCCTATGTGCCCCCCTCCAAAAGAATACATCTATGATAATGCAGTTCATGTAAAATACTAAGTTATTGTGCTGTAACCTGGGCCAAAGTTAACAGGGATTTTATTTTTTAGTAATGTACATTTAATGAAAAATGTATGTAGAACCACCACTGCTCAGGTTGAAACCAGGCACTGCTACGCATCTTGTTTTTTCGACACAGACCGCTTTGTGTTTGCAGTACTGACCCTTTCTGTCTGCTGCACAGATATCTTTATATTTATTTATTTCACCCAGAGAGGAGTTTTAATCTTTCTCTTGCCCAAAGCTCGAGTGATTCAGGTCGCTTTGTCCTTCACCGTCTGTCCTCGGCATGAGATCTACGTGTGTGCCAGTCCCATGTTCAGTTTGTCCTTCAACTGTTGTCTTTTTTTAGCAGCGCTTCATTAGCCTTGGGTCACTTGGATTTCTAAGGGAACACTTGCACCCTCTTACTAACACACACTCACACATCCTGCTTTATTATTTTGTGATTCAAATAGAAGAATCCTGAATGGAGGCTGGTGCTGTGGCGCAGTGTGTGCCAGGGCAGCGCTGCATATGTGTGAGTAAAGTATGTGCTCGTGCTGCGATCACATGTTTTGCCAGACTCGCTGGTCACTAATCCCTCTCTTTTGCCAATATTTCCACTCTATCTGGTTTCATCAGGCAGGGATTACACAGGATTAGACAACCTCCCAGAAACTGACATGCATTCATTCATTAAAAAACCCAAACGCAGTTGCTCACACGCCTCCAATTTGGCCCAAAAAGGCACCAATTAGGCATTTAGCAAGGACAAATATGATGCACGTGTTAGAATGCCTTTAACGTGTTTTATTTACTGATGACTGCTGAGCCAGGATTGTTGTCCTGTGTGCTCTGTGATTATGTAATGCAGTGGTGATGACAGCACAGGGCCTGATGTCATCACAGTGGGAGTGGTATTGAGGTTGTAGTTTAGCAACCATAGCCTGCCCTTTACCTCGGAGCAGCAGGCAATCAGTCCGAGGCAGATCCTCCGGCTGCCTGCCTCTGGGAGCGGAGATGGAGCCTTTCCAAAAAGATTACAGCCATTACATGACTTGTTCAACAATATAATGGTATAACATTGCATTTAAACATGTCATGAATAACTATACCTATGTTGACCATATAGCAAAAACAGTTTTATTTGCATTCTGATCCAACAGGAAACTCTTACGTATTGAGCAAATATTTTTGATGTATTACCTGAAAAACACAGTGATGGAAGAAGCACTCAGGTTATTAACTTAAATAAAAGTAGCATTACTACATTGTAAAAGTAGCAATATTACAGTGTAAAAATACTCAAGAGACAAGTAAGAGTCCTGCATTCAAAACGGTACTCAAGTAACAGCAAAAGAGTACTAACAGAAACATATACTTTAAGTACCAAAAGTAAAAGTACTCAGAATGGCACAATAAGCACCATATATTTAGAATTATTTTTATTATAATTATACATGTATTTATGTGTACATAACTTCAATGTTGCACTTGAAAAAAGTAGGTTTTATTTGAATTATATTATCGACTACTAGCTAGCTTAATCTATAATAAAATATAATAATGTATTAGTTTATGTATATTTTGTATTTATAGTCTAAATCTGCAAAGTATAGCAACTAAATCTGTAAAATAAATGTAGTGGAGTAAAAAGTGCATATTTGCGGAAAGAATGTAGTGGAGTAAAAGTATAAAGTATCAAAATGAGAAAATATTAGGTACCTCAATGTTTTACTGAAGTACTGTACAGTACTTGTACTTAGTAACATCCTCACACAAACACATATAAACACATATATATTTGTTCTGTTTGGATGGAAGCTCCACCAGGTTGTTTTCTGTTTCCTCACAAAGCCAGGCTTCATTGTGCTCTGCAATGGCTCATGAAGCATCTGCTTGGGACAGATGTCATTTCAAGTAAGCCGCACACTAAATGATTGACAGGTCCCTCCCTCAATCACACATCAACACAAAACCCACTGACGGCTGATTGGATAAGCTCACCATTGGCTGGGCTGAGATTGGTCTTTGCTTCCAAATTTGGAAAAAGTAGCTTTTGAAAATTCGCTTAAAACATCTTGTGATTCTAACAATCTTAAATCCATGTGAACATATGTGTATGTTGCAGGTTCGTAATGTATTACAAGCAGCCTGATGACCTGATTTTACACCCCTGGCCTAATTTGATGTTAAGGCTGGTGTGATACCTAGTCGCTCTGTTGTAATAGTATGGTACAACAACCATTTTGGTTAATTATAATTTGTATAATGTAAAGAGTGAATGCTATTCTAAGCTTGTCCTTTGCTATTATGGTAAATTACTTTCCACTGTGTATTTTTCACCTTTAATATTAACACTCTTTGTAGGTTGTTCATTGTAATTGTATTTAACAGACTGTCCCTGGCCCCAGGCTTTAATAACTGTGTGCTATGAAAAGTCAACCATCATTTGTTGGCAATCAAACATGACCAGTATTTCTGAAAGGCTTATGCTCATCATTCCCAGCACACTGAAGCAATAATGTTGGCCTCTGTTCCAACAGAAGACGCTATAGAACACATCCTTCACTGCCTTCAGGATCTTGGAATAAGCCAAAACTGTCCTTATGGATCCTTGACTTCAACCAATGGTGGTGTGAGCAGGCGGAGACACCTTTTCCACCCTTGTCCTTAACAACGGAGCACCCCAGGGCTGCGTTTTAAGCCCCTTGCTGTGTTGTTTTTATATTATTCCAATACCATCATCACGTTTACTGATGATACAGCTGTGGTGGGACTGATGGCAGATAAAAATGAAAAAAAGGCCTTCCTTAAGTCAGGAAAACAACCTACTCTAGAATGTCAACAAGAACAAAGAGCTGAACTTGCATGGGCTTGGGTAAGAAAAAGGGAAGAATCAGAATCACAATTCCTTTCATTGTCCCTCAACAGGGACATTTAGAAGTATACTGCAGATAAAGTAAAGAGAAAAAACGTACTTTAAAAAAAAAAAAAATTAAGTAATAAAAGTAGCGGTATATATATATTTTTAATTGACCATATAAAATAGAAGAGGTGGTCCTGTTTATTAAATTGAAAGAAAAATACAGCATGAATTGCACGATAGTGCACATACGTGTATATTGCACAAAGTTGTATATTTAAAGACAGTGATATTGCATATCAGGGGTATTACGGGCGTCTTGCCGTCATTTGACACCCTTATTCAGCTCGGGACGCCCTGAACTCGAGCCGTGGGCGTCCTAAAATATTAATATTTTGAGAGAAGATCGAGAGTTTTTATCGCTTGAAATAACGAAAAGGAAAAAGGACAAGGACATCCCGCTGTTGGAGGGGCAAAGGAGTCTGGTGGGATTATTTGAAGATCGTTTCCCCGACATCGGCGGTGCCTGCTATAGGACAACACGGAACGTGCGCGATTTGGACGCGAAGAGCCGTGCTAGTTGAGCATGCGCGTGAGCTGCGAGCACCAGAGCCTCGCAGCGGCGAAACTGAGGCTCCGTGGTAAACTGTGGTAACATGAAGAACCGTTTGGGAGTCGAAAGAGCTGGCGCTTTAAGAGAGCCCAGCCAAATGATCCGGCTCACTAACGTAATAAAGACAGTATCTATAAGGGACGGCTCAAGTCAAAATTCAAGCCCCCCCCCCCCCCCCCAGCTCTCGGGGTGGATGCCCTCTCAGCCCTGGTCTGGCATAAACACTGGTGGGGGTTTACCAAGGGCTGTGTTGGTTATACATTCTGACTGCTGCAGGAAGGAAGGACCTGCGGTATCTCTCTGTGAAACACCGCTGGTGCATAGCAACCCTTAAACTCAATGGGTCCTCGGTTGAGAGGGTGGGTACCTTAAAGTATTTCAAAAGTTTTCAAAACACCACTACTTCATTTATAAAGCTGTGGGTAGGATTGATATCCAAAGGTTGCATAGGGACTAAGAACAGAGAAAGTTGTTACGCGCTGAATAACTCAATACATTATTCATACCAAAGTGAACCTGTAGTGTCCCATCAAATATGTTAAGTTTTGTCATGTTTGTGATTGTCATATTCATGTTAGTTTAGTTTATGTTCCACTTCCTGTTTTATTTTGTACTCACCATGTCTCATTCCAGGTCCCGTTATTTCCTGCCTTGGTTATTTTCCCCGCCATCGTCAGCGTCTGCCCCACCCCTGATTGTTTCCACCTGTGCCCACTTACCTCATGTATATATTGTCCTGTCTCCCCTTGTTAGTTGTCGGTTCGTATTGTTCGTTCGTTCGTTCCATGAAGCCAGATCCAAGCCATCATTTAAAGGACTCAGTGTTTTGCCTTTTATATCCTCCGAGCGCTTTACTTTTGACAGTTTGTTATATCCTCTGGAAGAGTGATTTTGTTTTTGCAAAGTAAAGATTATTTTCTTCAAACTTTTTTTGTCTCTGGGTTGTGCATTTGAGTCCTCATACTATTGAGTCAAGATTCCTAACAGAACCTGCTCGTCTTATTAAATCACAGTCAACTTCAAACGTGTTTCACCTTTGCCAGCTTCACTTAACGCCCACGATTGCCTTTAAATATTCAGTGAAATGCTCCTTATTAAATAATACTTATACGGTGTAAAAAGAGGATTGTAGATGCAGAGAGAACAGCTTTAGAAAAGAAAAGGTCGATCAATGTGAATTTGAAATGTATTTTTGGGGAGGTGGATACAAGGAAATGTTGTTTGGTGGAAACAGTTTGGATAAAACAAAAAAAAGTGGCAGCATGAGGTTAACACTGTGAATTCTGCTGCCTCACAAGGTTGGACCGGTACCAAGTGCCACGAGCCAAGTCAATGGGTGACACCACAACCACCTTTACGAGAAACAGTCAGTGAATATCCTATTCTCTTGAAGAGTGTAATCACGGAGGGGGACGCAGGTGGACAAGATGTATCGGATGACTCGGAAAATGACAATAGAGTAATAGATAGAATAGAAAGCCTTTATTGTCATTATACAATGAGATTTTGTAGTACAATCAATCAAGCTGTGTTCGCCCAGCGTGTCCATTCCACCTCATGCATCCCAAACCCCAGCAAATGACTCTGTTCATTGAAGAAATAAGATATAAAGGAATTGTGTTATTTTAAATGACATTGTACATGTAAATAATAGATGTTATTTGTTTCCACTTCTGTTTTTAAAAGCAACACGTCACGTTCACATGCTGGCAGATGGAATAATAATTATAACTTTGAAATTGCTTTACAATACAAAAAAACCATTTTAAACACAGAGATCAAACTACTTGAATGCCAATAAACTAGTGCTGGGGGGAAACGATTATTTTGAAAACGATTAATCAGGCGATTATTTGATCGATTAGTCGACTAATCGAACGATTATTTTTCTGTTGTTCAATTCATAAAAAACGTAATGTAAAAAAAAATTTTTTCACGATACTGTGTCTCAGGGGATCTTAATATTTAAGAACCTATTAATGTGTTATACCAGATTAACGGAAATAATCTCAGCTAACTGACGATACAAACCATGTTTACCAAAACAAAACACAAGTCTCATAAGAAGCATCTAAATGACCCCTGAGCGAAAAATGCTAACGGACATTGGCACAGATCTCAAGATAAAAGTACCCTTATTACTTATCGTAGCTGCACATACAAGATATCCGATTAAAGCTGAGACTCCACAGATTATGTAGGTACATAGTATCATCACTGAGTGATCCGGACTCGCAACAGGGGAAGCAAATACAGTCATCACAACACGTACCTTCACAGAGCTTCTAGGGAGATCGTCTCACCGCCGTAGCTGTCAATCTGATCAAAATACGTGTTCAATGGCATTAAAATGAGAAAAAACGCGGCTGAATCGGTTAATCCATAGGTTTTTAACGTCTATGTATAAAACAATTATTGAATTTATAATCCATAATTCCATTTTAATGTAAAAATCGGAGAGCAAATGCTAGCTGCTAATGGTTGCCACCACAGCTAGCTGCTGCTTCCGGTCAAGCAGCAGTCTCAGTGAGATATAAATATATAAATATCTTTGCGTTTTGGACTAACTTTAAAATATTCCCATGCTTTTGAAGACCTAGGGCGAGATGTTTTCGTTTGAGGGCTTCGTGCGCAATCCTGTGAGGAGGAGTTGGTAGCCGTTTCAGTCTCCATTGTGTTAGAAGTGCGATTGCGAACTGCTTGTTGCTTTGGGTGACCCACGTGTGTGTGGCGACCATATATACAGTCTATGGTGGCGACGCGTCGACGCGGAAATATGTCGTCGACGATATTTTGAAGTCGACGCGTCGACGACGTCGACGCGTCGCTACAGCACTACAATAAACACAGTATGGTTTAATGCAGTGGCGGCGCTAGGGGGTGGCTACTTGGGCTCAAGCCCCGGATGTTTTCTGAAAAGCCCCGGATGTTTCACTTAAAAAAAATTATTATTATTATTTTTTTTTAAAAACGTCTCGGGAGTAATGTGCAGTACCGGAGTCCACCAGAGAGGCAGCAACTGTGGGACATTAGCCTGCGTACTGCGTAGCCTGCCCTGAAGAAGAAGTGATCCTTCCTAGTGCCCGACGAGTTTTAAGCTAATAGAGAGGCGAAGTCCCTCCCCTTCCGAAAGCCTCCATGGGACCCCGGAAGCGGAAAATTATACATTGAAGTCAATGGAGAGAGAAAGGTTATCTTTTGATCCCGTTTGAATTGTGCCACGAATGACACATATGATGTTTGTCAATTTAAAAGAACATTTTGCAAGTCAAAAAAATAAAAATGTGTCGTAAAACTGTGAAGTTACACATTTTTTCGTGTGAAACCGCTCAGTGAACTACAGGTCTCTCGTCTCGCACAATACGCGTCACCAACATAAAGATGGCCGTCACGTTAGCACATTTCACCACATTCTTTCAGAATGAGAATAAAAGTATTTTACGAGGTGAAAATCACTACAAGTCTGGGCACGTTGAGAGCTGTACCTATATGAAAGGGGAGTTAGTCAGTTCTGTAAGAGCAGCGGGACCGGCTTTACAAGGTTTCGGTGAGTAATATGAGTGCAATGTGTAACGTTAATGTCAGCTAGCTAACATTAGCTAACAAGGTACACTAACGTGTTTTGTTTTAGTAACTAGTTTTCTCCTTAGAAATTCGTGGTCTCTCTGTGTATGCTGTGGATAACATTAGTGTTCACAAGAACAAGGTACACTCCCGTGTTTTGTTTTAGTTGCTCTTCAGATTGAAGCGGACAGTTTTATATCGACTATACTGTATGTGTGATCTCCTTTTTCTCGTTGTGTCATTTGACTTTATTTGCTGTGTGTAGATTCAAGGATTTTGGTTATCTAGGCACAGCTGTGTGTGACTCCCTCTGGTACACTGGTATGTGTTTTCCTAATGTAGAGAGCATTGATTAATTAATAAACTACACACTGAGTCTAGATCCTGACCAAATCCTTTTTTATTGTTGATCAAATTGATTGATTGATTGATTGATAAACCCTCCCACCCCCAGATCCGGACCATACTTGTATTATTGCTCATTCAATCTATTATAGCATGCTAACAAATGGTACTTACTTTATTTTTACAGATCTGCATGGGAGACGATGGCGCGATGCAGAGTGCTGTCTGTGATTGTGCACAGGAGATGTACAAATGCAGCCACGCTGCAGCATTGGCAATATTTGCCATGTGGCAGATCAGCTCCACAGATGTTGAGTGCCAGTGGAGGAAGCCTGGCACTTAAAAAGTAGTCCAGTCGGTGTCTCAACTTTACCAACAGCGAGAGGAGACATACAACCCACTGGCCAGAGACATCGCCAACTGTCAACTGGGGGGTTGTAAACGAGGCCGAAGGGGTGAAGGCTTAGAATCGAGTCTGGTCTCTTTGTGAGTGAGTCGGGTGTTTTGGGAGCATCACCCGATGGACTTGTGCAGCCATCTGCCCTGCTGGAGGTGAAGTGTCCACACAGCCAGAGGAACATGACCATCGCGGAGGCAGTCCAGTTACCATCCTTCTGTCTCCGTGAGGAGGGTGGGTTATATATTCTCAAGGAGAATCACCCATACTGGCACCAGTCCAAGGGCAGCTGCATATCACAGACCGGAGTCTCTGCTACTTTGTTGTGTGGACCACGAAGGAGGTGATCATCATCCCCATCCCCAAAGACCCTGCATGGCATGGAAATCTCCTCCTCCTGGAAAAATTCTACACCCAGCATATGCTCCCTGTGTTGGCCAGTAGAGGTAGATGGTGGTGGAGACACTGAGCAGTTATTTAATTGTTGCATGTAATTATTATTATTCTGCGTGCTTCTTAGTTATTCCATCTTTTGCTGTAACATGGATCTGTATGTAACTCTATATTTACTTGTTATCTACCACACTTCCTTCTACATCATACACCATCATTATACATGATGGTGTATATAGGATATATATATTTGTATACATATCTGTAAATTGTATAATTTTATTTAAACATCTTTTTGATCTCTCAAACTGAGTAAAATTGACAATAAAGTTGACTTTGAAAAATATATATATTCTTTATGAAAATAGTTGACTGTTGTCAAATGAATCCAAATGAAACGTTGGACTGAACTACAACTACGCCTTTAAATCTCTACGGACTGTTTTTCAGTGGGATGGCAAGTTCCTATCTTTAAACATTTATTAGTTTTTTCTCAGAACAGATTTGATTTTCTGAAGTTAATTTAACTTTGCCGACCATGTAAGGTCATTATTAAAAAGGTACAATCAATTTGTTTAGGGTTGACTAAAATAATGAAAAACATTCATTTGGATAATTTACTTACAGAATAAGAAACTCAATGATGCTTTACTCACCTGTTCCTTTTTTATAAAGTGAAACAGTTGAAACGATAGATTTTAGTAAACTTAAAAACAACCTTCTCCAAAAGCTATCAAGGAATATACCGAATACTTACAATACAATACCTGTTACTCATATATTAATGTCTTTGTAACTTCAGTAAACCACTACCTCACTCATTTCTTTCATTCATCACGGTTCAGTAAACTAAGTGATACATGAACCAGTTTAATCATTATAATAACGTAGGATGGCAACTCTTTGAAACTGTATGTGGCTCTTAAAAGAGCTGTTGTGTTTGGGTGTGCTGGTCTCAGGTCAGTCTAAGCCCTCTCTCCACGGATGCGGCGGGCCAACTGGATGTCTTTGGGCATGATGGTGACCCTCTTTGCTTGGTTCATCTTGGGGGGCAGCTACATGGATGTCGGTGCAGTCCACAATCATTGTGCAGTTGAAGGCAGAATTAATTTATTATTGACTCCGAATGAAGCACAATTGTATGACATTGTATGTCATACAATACAATGACTTTATTTGTAATTGTGTACAAAAATATGAGCATTGATTAGCAAGCAGGACCTGCAGGAACAGAGAATGGTGATGGATGGAGCTGGGAAGAGAGAAGAATAAAGAAAACAGATCAACTTTATTATCGGATATTAAAAATTCAATTTCAAAACAAGTTGCCGCTCCTACAGTTTTCTAGTATGTAAAGATGATTTCACATGACCTATGCAAAATATCACACTCAATACATGTGTGTCTCTGGGGGGTGCATTGTGCCTTTGATGTATATAAATAATATACCATAACCAAATACTATTACGTACAGTGGAAATCAGGTTGCCAGAGCAGGTCAGTGTGCATGTTCCTCAACGTCTCAGCAGTTACAGGTGAGGTAAAGAAAATAAAAGAGAAAAAGGTCAGTAACAACACTTAGTTTAAAGTAACAACACTTTGAAACACTTTGAATAATTATCTCTTCTAACAATTTTCTCTCAATAAGCACACAACGACTGTCTTTCCAACAAACAGATTGTCATCACAATGAAACACGTCCAGAAGAATGTCATGCAAAGCTCCCTGCCTGCCTTCGACTCTCCCTGAACTGCTTCCTTAGCACCCGGTGGAGGGCGCAGTAGGCTACTCTTCAAATGTTTCACGAAATACTTACCATCATGACTACTCTTACTGTTTAAAATGTTGGTTTACTTCATGTAATAAAATAATAACTTCATGGTAAGGCTACTAAAAATGACAAGGCTAAGTAATGTAATGCTAACTAACGTGCTCGCTACTCGTCGCTACTAGCTAGGTAGCTAACTTGACTATGCACATGAACATGCACAACATGTATATTACCTATGATATTACCTGATATGTCTGATCCAGCGACTCCTGGTCCTTTCATCAGACGGGAATCGATAGAAGGAGCAAGTGGTATGATCACTTTTATGACTACAACCTGGTACAAAGCACACAGGCATCTTGTAAAAGTGAATTTATTTTTAGCGATCTATCATTTATTGGAGGGAATAAATCAGTTATGAGATCTTCTTCTTCTTCGCTTTAATTACGAGTCTTATTATAAATCACCGAGCATGCCTGTGACATCACTTACGCGACCCAGAATGGGATTTGGGATTTGTAGTCTTTGTAGTAGCGTATTTTTCATAGTCTTATATTTCAGCAGTTTTACGACAAAATGTGACTTTTTTGACCTGGAAATGATTGTTTAAGATTGACAAACATCATATGTGTAGTTCGTGGCACAATTCAAACGGGATCAAAAGATACGTGTTCTCTCTCCATTGAATTCAATGTAAATTTTTCGCTTCCGGGGTCCCATGGTCCGGAAGTAGATGGGCGTGACTTCGCCTCTCCATAGCCTACAGTTATGGATATTAGAAAGTTATTGTCATCGAAGCAGGCGCCACAAGCTGCAGCAGCAGCAGTATCAGCAGCTGACAACAATGTCATCACCAGCAGTCAAGAAATGGATGATGTTTCAGGTTTGTTAATCTAATGGTGATATCTGCACTCTGGCTGACTGAGTAAGAAGTGAAAAAGAGTGATGTAACGTTAATGTTATAGCTAGTAAACATGGAGTAACCACACTAAGTATACCCTTATATGTTAGTATGTATACAGAACATGACTAAAAATTATCCTAAAATGTAACGTTAACCCTTCATACCTCAGTCTACTTTTAAGACACTGAAATAACGTATTCCAATTTTTATTTTGTTTTCGCGCGTGGAATTATACCGGCTCTCGTTTCAGTACACATAACAACAGAACTGACAGGCAACCCTCTGAATCAGACTCCGATTGGCTGTGACTGCATGCACTCAGAGTGTCCGATTCAGAAACGTGACTCTTACACTCTTTACGTCACAAACAAAGATGGTGGATGAGAATAGATTGATGCTTGCAACTGCAATATCTAAAAATATACCCCCCACTTATAAAAAATAGCACTGTACCCCTGCACCCCCCCCCCAACGACTCCTGGGCTAAGCCCCGGATCTCCTACAATCCTAAATCCGCCACTGGTTTAATGACATCTCACATTTCATCCTTCATTATAAGCAACGTTTATAAATTAGGCCTGTGTGCATCCAGAATCAGCAGTGACAAGGCAAGGCAGAGAATGATTCACCTCAGAAGCAAGAGAAATGTTCAGGTCCTCAAATACTGAAAAAACTCCTGCACCATGCAGAGTGCTCGGAAATCGTTGGGATCCTATACGCCCAGTTAATGGTTATTTCTCCCTTCTAGGTTGGGAAGAAGGTACTGGATGCACTAGACAAGCACATCCAAGGTCGCACGCAATCCGAAATAAGATCACTAATGTTTGAAAGGCTAATGAACACCTCCTGATTCTGATAAAGACATCATGCATCTTGGAGATTTAAGTGTTTTCTTTCTCCATCAGCTTACCGAAGTGGATTTCTGAGATGCAATTTTTCATAACCATGCCATTACCAGGTTTTGTCTGCTTCTCCTCTCTGTAAATAGTCTGCCTGCCTCTGCGATGTTGCCTCTTCAGTGCCACATACTGCCTCACTCATAAGTGAAGGTTACTGTCTGGTTTGCTTCATATATAAATTCTAGCTGCTGTAGAAGCTGCTGGGAGTCCCAGCAGCTTCTACAGAAGCCAGTCCCCAACTCCGGGGACTTCGGGTGGCAGTATAAGAAGAAGTGACGTCAGCGGCTTCATTTGACTAATCCTCCCTCAGGGACTCCTCCGGTGTGAACGAGATCTGCTCTTTAGTTCATCAGAACTAAAGAGTTCTGATGAACTAAGTACGGCAAAGCACTTGGTGTGAAAGCGCCTATTGCTGTTAAATAAATGTTGAGTAAAATTACATTATTTCCCTATTAAATGCAGTGGAGTAGAAGTGTAAAGTAGCATAACATGGAAAAGCTTGAGTAAAATACAAGTACCTCAAAATGGTGCTTATGTAAATGTACTTAGTTACTCTCGACCTCTGCTGGACACACTCCCTTTAAATGTCAGAGGGTTGTTACAGATATGGGCATCTGTTAATGCCTGTTATATAGTGACGCCTGTTGGCGCTTTAGTAGCCCTGTAGCGCTAAAAGCCCGGGTTAAGGAAGAGCTGGACAAACATGTGAAAGCAGGCAACCTTACGCCAGTGACAGAGCCAACAGCGTGGATAAGCAACATGGTGACAGTAGCTAAACCGGACAAGATAAGAATCTGCATTGACCCAAAGCCTCTCAATCAGGCACTTCTCAGATCCCATTACCACATGCCAACGCTAGAAGACGTCTTGTACAAACTGCCCAAGGCTCGTGTCTTCACACTGGTTGATGCTCGTGACGCCTTTCTCCAGTGCAAGCTTGATGAGGAAAGCAGCCACTTGACGACATTCTGGACCCCATGGGGTCGGATGAGATGGCTCAAACTTCCGTTTGGAGTCTCAGTGGCGCCAGAGATCTATCAGCGCAAGGAACATGAGCTGCGATCAGGCCTGGCTGGCATTGAGCCTATTGCGGATGACATCCTGGTGGTCGGGTGTGGCGATACGGACGCAGAGGCTGAAGAGGACCACAACACCAACTTAAGAGCTCTCATGCAACGGTGCAGGGCTGTGAAGCTCAGATTGAGTGAACACAAGCTGCAGTTCAAGCTCAAAGCTGTACATTTCCACGGCCATGTACTGTCTACAGAAGGACTGAAAATCGACCCAGAGAAAACTCAAGCAGTGTTGGACATGCCGACGCTCACGGATGCTAAGGCAGTGCAACGCATGATCGGATTTGTGACATATCTGGCTAAGTTCCTGCCAAGGCTATCGGAGATCTGTGAGCCTCTTCGCAGACTCCTGGATAAGGACACGGCATGGCACTGGCTGCCAAAACACGATGATGCAATACGCGAGATAAAGCGGATGGTCACCAACACGCCGGTTCTCAAATATTATGACGTTACAAAGCCTGTAACGATCCAGAGTGATGCTGGCATGAATGGACTGGGGTGCTGCTTGCTGCAAAAGGGGCAGCCCATAGCCTTTGCCTCACGCGCACTGACACAGACTGAGCAAAACTACGCTCAAATAGAGAAAGAGTGCTTAAGCATAGTTTTTGCATGCCAGAGATTTCACCAGTACCTATACTGCAGGGACGCAATCACTGCAGAAACAGACCACAAACCACTGATCACCATCTTTAAGAAGCCCCTCATGAGTGCGCCTAAACACCTTCAGGGCATGTTACTGCAGCTCCAGGGGTACAATCTGGATGTTGTTTACAAACCAGGCACGGAGATGTATGTCAGTGACACTCTAAGCAGGGCCACTTCACCGTGTCGTGGTTCCGATACCCCCTATGTACGAAAGGCGGTGTGTTCCATGGACAGCTTTCAGGTGGAGGACTCAGAGCTGGATCAGGCACAGCATCTGGATGTTACTGACTTCAGGTTTCGCCAAATTGCCCAGCACACAGAGATGGACGATGTATTACAAGCTTTGACATCAGTAATCCTCAGGGGATGGCCTGATTTCAAAGAGGACACCCCCCTCTTGGTGCGAGAATACTGGCCCTTCAGGGATGAGCTCAACGTGCAAAACAGTGTGCTATACAGAGGGCAGTGCGTTGTTATCCCTAAGGCCTTGAGGGCAGAGTTGTTAAGACGCATACACACCAGCCACATCGGGGGAGGCATGTTACAGGCGCGCCAGGGATACGCTGTTCTGGCCAAACATGAGAACAGAGATAAAAGACTATGTGTCGAACTGCTCTGCATGCAATGAATATGCACGAGCCCAGCAGAAGGAATCATTGATGTTGCATGATATCCCAACACGTCCATGGCAAACAGTGAGTATGGATATCTTCTCTTACGCTGGCCAAGATTTCATCGTCCTAGTGGACCACTATTCAGACTTCTGGGAGATTGATCTTCTGCCGGATCTATCAGCTGACACTCTCATCACACGCTGTAAATCTCCATTTGCACGCTACGGACAGCCAGACAAAGTGCTCACAGATAATGGCCCACAGTTTGCATGTGAACAGGAAGTTTGCAGCAAAGTGTGGATTTAACCATGTCACATCCTCACCCAGATATCCCAAATCAAACGGCAAAGCTGAGTCAGCTGTCAAGATAGTGAAATCACTCTGCAAGCGGGCAAAGTTGGATGGCACGGATAAATGGCAGGCCATTCTCCATTGGCGCAACACGCCCACAGAGGGGTTGGACAGCAGTCCAGCCCAACGCTTAATGTCACGAAGGCTGAAGACTTCGCTGCCGGTTGCGGACAGCTTGCTGCAACCGTGGTTAGTGACTGGAGTGATGGAGAAGCTGCGGTTGAAACGGCGGCTTGCAAAATCCGCCTACGACATATCGGCAAGGGACTTACCAGAACTGAATGTTGGGGAACACATAAGGATGAGGCCTCTTCCAGGAGATCGCACAGGCCATTGGCAACTGGGTCAATGCCTCCAGAAAGTCGCTCCTCGCTCATTCGTAGTGGAGGTGGACGGCACGCTCTACAGGAGAAACTGGGTGGATCTGCGGGTTGTGGAGCGCTCAGCTGGTAGGGCCGGAGCGGAGCGGCCACAGGGACCGGGGCAATGTCAACGCAGAGAGTGCTGCGTTGAACCGACCCAGAACCGACCCGGTCCAGGATGACACAGGTTTGGGGGAGCCTCCTCACTCTCCAGGGATCCCGGCGCAAGGACGGGGTTTGACACCAGGGAAGCCAGTGAGTACAGAGAGCCTAGCTGTATACTCGCGGTGTGGTCGCCTGTTACGGCCGCCGCAGAGACTAAACCTGTGATACAACTGGGAACATTGTCACTAAGTCTGTTGGACTGTTAAGAAAAAAAAAAGAATTGTTGGATATTATTATAGTTTTGTATCGGTACTTGCATGGTTAAACAGTATTGTAATCGTTTTCATGTCTTGAAGGTTGACAATGTTAAAGTGTTAGCTTTACACAATGTAGCACTTACCTGCACTTTAAAGTGACATGCTGATGTTGTTTACAGCTAAAGGAAAGGAGATGTTACAGATATGGGCATCTGTTAATGCCTGTTATATAGTGACGCCTGTTGGTGCTTTAGTAAACTGCATGCTGACACAGGCTTACACAAATAATTTAGATTTAATTCATCAGCTGCATTACACAGTGGTGACAGTTTGCTCGGCTCACAGTCAAGCTGACAGTCTTCTTATTCCAAATAAGTCTAAGTGCTCCAACCCTCAGCCTTTACAATGCAGTCCAACAAAGATGGATTTCTGATTGAAAAGTGGTGCAGAGGAGTCATTAGAGCGTTATAGTTGACCTACTCCCAAAGCTATTGAAGCTATGATGGAGCCCACACTGCGGTCACTGTGCTCCCCTTTTGGAAATAGGAAAAATACATTTCAGAGAGTGTGGAAATGTATGTAAAGTATTATGCAGAAGATGTGATGCGGCATATTTTTGGTATATTCATTTTAATGTCACCCATATATAAGAGGTGTATTGCATCATGTTATCCCTAATATATGTGTGGATATATACATTCCTGCGTTAATAGTTGAAGGAACAAAGTACATTTTTTCTCTTAAATATAGAGAGGTATTTTATAGATTCCTGAAACAATGTTCCCTTTTTCTTAAAAGTAGATTAGCGCAATAGTCTTTTTCTTTCACTTTTACCCTTTTTATCAAAAGGGTGTTTTTAGGCTATTTTTGAGGAGGTAAAATGCAGAATTACTTGTGAGTTCTGTTTTGAGTGAAAAGATTACCCCTTTGAGTGTTTTTCTTGGTTAACCATTAGATATAATGGTTAAATTCTTCTTAAATTAATGATGCGCATCCTGCAGGCCTTGAGAATTGAGTCACACAGTTAAGAGAGACAATGGTCCTTCTGATTCTGGGTAAGCTGACTTCGGATGGATGGAAGTTCAGAGGTATGAAGACAGTTAAGCTTTGTTGGATAGCTGGTCCTGAGGAGGTCATGAGATGATGACTGTTACATTTCCAACAAGTATGGCTTTCATAAAGAAACACATATGACTTGTGTGATAAGCTACATGATAAGATGTGTTTTGTTGCAAAGTGAGCCTGTTTTGTTCTCTGCTGGCACGTGCTGATTCACTGTGACACAGCATCTTTTGCATCTCCCAATGAGATGACCTGAAGAGATGACCAGCTCACCTAACCCCTCCTGTTTTATTATTGTATATCTCCTGTTGAGTCCTGGCGTTCGCTCTCTCTTCTCGGGCTGCCAGGACCGAAGGATCTACGCAGCACGCGAACAAGGGCAGGAGTACTCCTTACATTACAGTATATTATAGTATATCATATTGCATTATATTGTATTGTAATGTATTATATTGCATTGCATTATTACCTTTTATAATTAAAACAGATTATTGTTTAAACTGGTATCCTGGTGTTCTCTGATTTCCTTCCTGTTATGATTTTAAGCAGGACTCGTCAAAACGACACGCGGAGCCGAGTTGGGTTGTAAAAACCTCAAAACTCCGACAGGTGGTGACCCAGACGTTTGTGAGTGGGAGTTCAGAGGGAGTCACATCAGCAGCCAGCGGACGAAGCTGTCCAGGGTGACACCTCGAAATACTTTCTGACAACTAAAAACAGAGCTCTATACAAAATATCAGGTAAGCACGGATACCCGTTACACTCAAAATCTGTGATTTGGATATATTCAAATTTTTTAGAATACTAAAATACTGTCATGGCTTGGCTCTCAGCCACAACAAACGCGACAGAACACGAGGGCGTGAATAGGAAACAAGAGTTTATTCACTGCTGCTGAAGGACACAAACAGGCGAAACAAACTACGAAACAAGAGGTCAGCTGGTCGTGGCTGCTCTTCGCGCTGCGTCCTCCTGCCAGAGAGAGAGCGAGAGCGAGATCCGGCCCGGTCCTTTATCCAGCTAGCTCCAGCCGCCAGGTGTCCTCAATCCCAGCTGATAGACCAAAGGGAAAACCTTAAAGGAACATACACACACCAGAGATAACAAGGCAGGGGTCGTCACACCCCCCCCCCCTTAAAGTCGGTGTCCCCAGGACCACCGGCACACCAACCCTGACAAAAAAAAAAAAAAAACACCAGTAATGAACAACAAAAATACCAGATATACGGAACCCCACTTCCAACAAAACCAACAATTGCAACATACAACCCTCACACTGCCAGCCGCTCCTCCCACACCCAGCCACATCTTTAGCAACACAGGTAAGCAACCTGAGAATATTTCTCAGTGTCTAGTCTTCACGCTAAAGATAATGCAATGCATATTTTAGCATAGATAGGTAACTAACTAATAATAATAAGATTAATAAAGCAACGGTTAGAAACCTCGTGGATTTTTCAGAATCATACGACTAACTCGTTAGCTACACGTGAAGCGATGAGGAGTGTAAATTGAAGGTGAAAGGCCCCGTGGGTTTTTTCAGAAATCAATACGGCTAACTCATCGGGGTGTTCAGTGGTTTCCTAACGATTCCATCCAGAACAAAACAGAATAATGCTTTCCAGTCTCATAGGAGTTGCAGTTGCATTATAAGTACAATCCAAGGGGAGATACGCAAATAAAAAAAAAACATTTTGAAAAGACCGGAATCTTGTTCTCTTGTTCTGTGGGGTTAATCTATCAGGCCAAACGTGACGATAAAGAGATTATGTGACCTGGGTTTCGGCCCCATGGAAATGCCACATCGCTGAAAAGCGGTGTCAAAGCGCGTTTTAAGGTCCATTATCTGTTGAAATAAACATCGCACCATAAAAGCTGGATAGACTGTACGGGGAATAATTTTCTGTGAATAATTACTAATAGATAAGGGAGAAAAGTCAGATAAAGATGCAAAGTTTAAGCTTGTTGCTCTCAGAAGCATTCTTCCCCTCAAGTGAGGTGGAACTCATTCCTGGTGAGGTGCCGCCATCTGCTGCACGTATTTTGTAGTATTTTCTTGCAGGATTACATGACATTTGACTGGCGCCTTTATCCAAAACGACTCACAATAAGTGCGTTAGACTAGGAAAATACAATCAAAAACAAAACAGGATCATTAAAATATATCTGGGTTTATAGCCAAAACATTTCAAGTGCTACTCAACTGCCTTTCGATAAGCCAGTCCGTTGTTAGTATCATAAGTGCTTCTGTTAGTACTTCTTGGTTAATATAATATATATATATTAATATATATCATTCGAAGTGGAGGGGTAATACTTGAGTTTTTACACTCAAAATAGTTACACATTTGGATTAAGGGCAGGGCAGTTGAATAAATACATTAACTACGTTGGAAGTAACGACAAGTATTGTCCATTATATTAATAAATACCACTGAACACACAGCAACCTAGTCAGATAAATACGATACAATCACTATGGAGGGACAGTTAAAAAAAAATGATTTACACGTCCCAATTCCCGGAAGTTTCCGAGAGAAATGGGGACAGGCTGAGAGATTGATTCTCAGTGGACTCAAACAGGGAGACAAGAAGAAGGCTTGTGCCGACCTCGGGTTCCTCCATAAAAAAATGATAGAAGAAGACAGAGTGGGAGGAGATGACACTCTAGGAAATCTAAACACAGCTCTAAATGTTTATGAACGACAGCTTGTAAAAAAAACTTGGTGACCTAAACCAACAAAAGCACGGATTATTAGGCCGGACGAAACTGAACAAAGAGAAGGAGGAGGCAGATAAAATACGGAGGATTTGTCATAATGCAGCACTCGCCATGAACGGTGTAGCTGTTATCCCCTTCACAGCCAAAACTCCCCCAGTCCTGGTCGCGGTCCAAACCCCGACCCAGGGAGAGGAGTTTCAACGCTCTAGTCACCTTAGCACTCTCCTGTTCCCTCATGACAGTATAGGGACGCACGTGCCAGCACAACCACCTACAGATGAAGAAATACATCACTTTATTGCAGAACGTGTCAGGGGTTATAGGAATATAAATAAAGAGGAAACCTCTGCCTCAAACAGGGAAGACATGGGGAGGCAAACTCTCAGCAGTGCTGTAGATGGCATGTGCACTGTACAAAAGGCTGGCTCAGAAGAAAGGTCTCAGACAGGACCTATAGAGGATCCAGTTCTCCCCTTCAGTTCCCCCCTCATTTACCTGGATTTATTTAATCCAGTTAAACAACCTCCCCCTTACTCTCCCCCTGTCCCAGACGCACCCCCCATGTCTAATCTACAGATGCCACTAACAAAAGGGTGCTCTGGATCAGACCCAGAACAAGCAAGTGATAAGGGGGGTAACTTTACAATCATGGGAAAGGTTTCACTGACTCCTTTAAGGAGTACCTCGATTAAAAGAGGCAAGAGCAGCCCCACAGAGGCAGAATTACTCACCATTGTAGAACGCCAAGAGGAGAGGGAGAGAGAGGATAGAGTACGATTTGACTATGACAGAAGGCAGTATGAGAAGAGAAGAAAGGAAGAGGGGAGAAGAAGTGATAAGAGAAACGAGGGGAGTGGAGACAGTCAAGACAGAGCAGAAGACAGCTCCTCTGAGGGAGAAAAATCAGGTGACGATCCTTTTAGAAGTAGAGAAGCCCAGACCCGCTATAAACCAAAAAATAGGGGAGGAGCATCTGGAGATGATAGTGATAAGTTTTACTCTGAAGCAGAACACACAGGGTATAGAGATAGCTATCAGGACACTGCTCAGCAAGGGCGAGCAGAACAGAAACAGGACAACTGCAGAAAAAATAGGACAAAGGTTAAGAGCATATCTCTGGAAGGAACAATCACTGATTTGACTGATGTACAGGTTATTGGACTCCCCCGGGGGATGTTAAGATCCCATCACACCTCGGACAACCCCACATCTCATGCCTTTTTGGCCCCAGTATTACAGGCTCCTTTAGTGGTTCTCCCCAGCGGGAATATCACTTATCACCCATTCACACTAGGAGACATACATGCACTAGTGGACAAAATGCCGCTACCTACTGAGGGAGGGAGACAGTGGATGAGAAAGTTTGCGGATATGTCAGTAGGACAAACAATCTGCCTTGGAGATTTCAGGAGGATATTAGCACAACAAACTTCCAGCTATGAGGTAGAGAGAGTTGAGGGAAGATCAGGTACAGGAAGAATGAGCGATGACAAGCCTATCTCTTCCAACGACATACACAGCTTGCTTAGCAAGGCAATGAGAGAACATTGCCCACAGACAGGAGGAGGTTACAGTTCATTGTCTTTCACATTCATACCTGGAGAGGCCGCAGCAACCATGTTGCTCAGGTCACGCCAACAATACACAGTAGCTACTGACTATAGTCCAGAAAATAATGACCAACATGTGCAGATGTTCCGTAAAGCGATACTGGCAGCTGTACCTGCCGAGATTAAAGCTCTCATGGAGGACAACCCAGAGGCAGATCACCTAAACACGCAGACATGGGAGCGTCATTTGACCCATAATTTAGGCAAATTTAACAAACAACTCACAAAGAATAAAACCGAGGAGGAAGAGTTGAGGGTGCAACTACTCCGTACTCAGCTGGAAATAGCCCGTAAAACAGTTCAAAATGAGAAAAAGAGTGCCAAACAGCTGATTGTTCATCCCGTGGCGCCAGCAGAGCAGGCACCGGGGCCGCAAAACCCACAAGGGGGTTTTCCCAACCAAGGTCCGTCCTATAACCAGCCCCAATATGGCTACAATAATGGTTTTCAGCAACAGAGGGGCGGGTTCAGAGGCAGGGCTAGAGGTAGAGGTAGAGGAGGGTTTGGAGCAGCTCCAGGAGAGAACCAATATCAGCAGCAGGTGTGCTTCACCTGCGGACAAACCGACCACTGGTACAGGCGATGCCCACAGGGGCCCCCACCACAGAGAGGGTGGGTACAAGGGGGACAGAGAGGGCATGGACAAGGGTACACAGCAGACATGCAGTATTTCCAGAAACCCCATGAGGCAGCCCCACAAGCCCAACACCAAGACCAGGGTCACGTTGCACCCAATGCGATGGCCGCCCCCTATGGCCAGTTTGTGCAGTACGAACAAGACTATTACCCACCACAATGAGGTCGCCCAGGGAACCCAGAATGTACGGGCCTGGCGGATCCTTACATGGACATGACTGTAAAAAACTCGAAGCTACCATTCCTTGTTGATTCAGGAGCTAGATGTTCAACACGTCCATTTCAAGTAATAAAGTCTCAGTCATAGGGTTTTCGGAAGAAATAGAGCGAGTACCGCTCTCTACGCCATTAACCACCAAAATAGCAGGCCAGATATTTTTCCATCAGTACATTCTGGCACCTCAAAGTCCGGCTAACCTCATGGGACGGGATCTTCTTATCAAAGCTAATGCCTCCATCCTCTGTTCCCCCGATGGACTGATAATATCGTTTCCAGACGGCACTCGCCTCAATTGTTCAATATCCACCATAAAGTCAGGTTCTCAGATGTTGTTGGCCCAATCCACTGAAGCAGATGCAACTCAGTACGCCACTATATACTGGGGGTTGCTCGACCGGCCCCAAGACAACACACCAGGACTATTTTCCATTTTTCAACAATGGAAGCCGTGGATTAACCTCCTCAGGCCTTATGGTTCCCCTCCAGACCCTCCCCATCTGACGCTAAATTATGATAGAAAAGACGACCAGGGTTATGCATATGGTTATGACAAAGAGGTGGCTCTGTCCATTTGGGACGTAACCACAACCAATTTATTTGTGGGACAAGCGGGGGTGGCTGCATCTGTTGAACTCACTGATGAACAACTCTATTGGTACCGTATGTCAGCTGAAGCTACACCACACATTTCATTAGCTATCAGAAAGGGCTATGAAGCTAAAGAACTTGGTCCTATGGTCAAAACACTGCTAGAAGTTGAGGATTGGGAACCAACACAAATAGCAGCACTCACATTCTCTCCTTCACACAAAGCTTATGCTCTAAAAATCTGCACTCAAGAATGCATCTTCATGGAGAGACACGAAGTGGATAGACAGCATGGTAGAGAGAGGACTGACCACTCATTCACTGATGACATGTTGCGTGACCTCCCACCTGACCTGTGGTCATCTGACTCTCATGACGTAGGTTTCTGCTCAAAGGCTGCACCAATAACATTTGAGGTGAGCAGCTCTATACCTATAAATCTATCACAGTACCCTGTTAAACCACAGGCCAAAGGGGGTATCAGCAAGGTAGTTGAGGGACTAAAGAGAGCGGGGGTGTTGGAACCCTCAAAAAGCGAGTGGAACACTCCAATCCTCCCGGTAGCAAAACCTAGCGGGGAGTACAGAATGGCTCATGATTTAAGGACCATTAATGCTATCACCACTACAGCGCTGGTACCAGTGCCTAACCCATACACGGCTATCTGTAATATCTCACCTGAACATACATGGTTCACTTGTATTGACCTGGCCAATGCTTTCTTCTGCATACCTCTAGCAGAGAGTATGAGACCTATTTTTTCATTTACAATGGGGGGGGAAAAACTACAGTACACAAGACTACCCCAAGGCTTCAGTTTGTCTCCAGGAATATTTAACAAAATACTCAGGGAACAGCTAGATGGCGTTTCATTGCCAGAGGGGGTGGTATTGATCCAGTATGTAGATGACCTTCTCATTGCAGCACCCTCAGCAGCCTCTTGTTTAGAGGCCACCAGGAACCTACTGGTTCGCCTCCACGCAACAGGGTTCAAGGTCTCCAAGAATAAGCTACAATGCACCCGTAAAGAGGTGACATTTTTGGGCAGAGTTATCTCTCCAGCAGGTACAGGTATGTCAGCAGCACATCAAGAAAGCATATTACACCACCCCAAACCCAAGACAGTAAAAAACATGCTATCTTTTCTGGGTCTCACAGGCTACAGCAGACACTACATCCCAGAGTATAACCCAAGAACAGCTGAACTCAGAACACTGATCAATGAGAAGGGCATGCGCAATCTCACTGCCACACTGGACTGGACACAAGCTGCAGAAGCTGCGTTCATTTCTCTCAAACAATCCATGTCCCAGGTCACCTCTCTCGCCTCTGCATCCTATGCATTACTATTTTTCCTTGATGTTTCTGAAAGTGAAAACACAGTAAATGGTATTCTATTTCAGAAAAGGGGGGGATGTAGGTCAATACTGATGTACATTAGTATCACCCTGGACAGAGTGGAGAACAGAGAACCTCCATGCACGAGACATGCAGCAGGTATCTTAAACAAAATGTCACACATTGTGATGAGACACCCTTTGACAGTACTGACAACACATAGCATTGTCTCTTTTGTGAACTCAAGTGCATTCACAATGACTTCCACAAGACAGACCAGGTTAGAGAAAACTCTGACGCAAGCACACATCACCTACACACATGAAGGAGTTAACAGCGCAGACACCATTGGCAGCGGAGAACCCCATAGGTGTCAGGAAAGAATCATCCAGGATGTGAAGCTAAGAATAGATCTCAGAGACGAGCCTATGCCACATGCAGAAAACCTGTTCACAGACGGCTGTTGTTTCAGACACCCCACTAACGGGCTCCAAGCGGCCTACGCAGTGGTAGGGTCAAACAGCTGAGGGACAGTTTGAGGAAAGAGCAGCAGGAAAAGTAGCAGGGAAAGTCTCAGCACAGTTGGCAGAAGTAATGGGAGTCATTGCAGCATTAGAGCTATCAAAAGGAAAAGAGGTAAACATCTATACTGACTCAGCATATGTTCATGGTGTCATACATGTGGAAATGCGCCAGTGGATGAGAGCAGGATTTGTAACATCCACCAATACCCCCATCAAACACGAGAAAGAGATCAAAAGGCTTGCAGAAGCAGTAATGTTGCCAAACAAGCTAGCTTTACTTAAGTGTAAAGGTCACAGCACGGCAGACAACTATTTGTCTTGGGGTAACAATGCAGCAGACAAAGCAGCTAAAGCCAAAGCAGGGTATATACCCCAGTTTTCAAATGCTGGTCTCAAAATCTGCTGACTTACTGCCTGCAGTAACAGATGATACTCTTAGGGAAGCTCAAGCAGCAGGGTCTCCTCAGGATAAAACAGTATGGTTAGACAGAGGAGCTACCAACAAAGACGGGATATGGTACTCCCCAGATGGGAGACCAGTGATACCCCCAGGATGGATAAGATCAATGCTTAAAGAAGCACACGGCCCAACACATTGCGGTAAAACTCAAATGAGCAGACACCTGACTCACTGGTGGCACCCTTACCTACCTGACATGATAGCTAATTACCTGGAAGAATGTGTAATTTGCCTAACCCATAACATCAGAGCTACAGTAAAACCACACCAGGGAAAGTTCCCTTTACCTAAGATGGCAGGAGAAGAAATCATCATTGACTACACTGACATGATTGACAAAGTAAGAGGGTTTAGGTACTTACTAGTTGTGGTAGATGCATACACAGGTTGGCCAGAAGCTGTGCCATGCAGGAGAGAAGATGCAGACTCAGTGATCAAATTCCTAGTCACACATTACATTCCACTACATGGGTTTCCTAGGAAAGTGAGGTCAGACAATGGCAGCCATTTCAAGAACCATGACCTACGCACAGTAGAACAGTCCTTAGGACTGAGACACAGTTTTGGAGCAGTCTACCATCCACAGTCACAGGGAAAGGTAGAAAGAATGAACCAGAACATCAAACAGAAACTCAGCAAAGCATGTGAGGAGACAGGCATGAACTGGCTAGAGGCCTTGCCTCTAGCCCTCATGTCAATCAGAAGCTCCATTAACAGGGGGACAGGTTTCTCCCCATTTGAGCTGACACATGGCCACCAATTCCCGGGCCCAGGAGCTTTGAGCGTAGGAAAGGAAGTGGAGGTCATGTGTTCAAAACCATACTACCGGCAACTTAAGGGCTTGGTATCAGGTTTCTCCACACAGGTTACGGACGCCAAAGGGGGACCCGAGAAGCACGAGGCCAACACAGCAGAGTTCGTCTGGCTGAAAGTCATCAGGCCTAAGTGGCTCAACCCCAGGTTTTCCGGCCCCTACCGAGTGACCCAGAGGACATCCCATGCCGTCCGCCTAGAAGGAAAGGGGGACAACTGGTACCACTGGAGCCAGTGTGCGGTCGGGAAAACACCTGCGAGGACCCTAGACGACATCAGGACAGACCTGGCCCTCGTCAAGGCAGTCGACCCGGGAGGCATCATCAGCGGGTCGGAGAAGGAGGATCGGGAGGACATCTCTCCAGCAGTCGACCCGGGAGGCATCATCAGCGGGCCGGAGAAGGAGGATCGGGAAGACATCTCTCCAGCATCGACCCGGAAGCCGCCATCAGCGGGCAGGAGGAGGAGGAGGAAGACATCTCTCTAGCAGGCAGCCCAGAAGCCGCCGTCAGCGGATCGGGGGGACAAAGACACGGCAAGCCAGGACGGCACAGGGGACTCCACTCTCCGCTGAAACAGGTTGATATAGCCGGTGTGGACTTTGTTTTAATATCCCATTTTTTGGAGGAACTTTGTTTTAATATCCCATTTTTTGGAGGAACTTTGTTTTAATAACCCATTTTTTGAGGGACCTTTTATTAACCCATTTTTTGAGGGACCTTTTATTAACCCATATTTAAGGGATTTTTTACGTTTTGATGACCTCATGTAAGGCTGACACAGAGACCAGAACATTTCAGAGAAGAATAGAAAACGTCTGAAGGAGCCCTGAATTTCCTGATAACCTGTTGGTCACTACTACTATTGGGAATAGTAGTCTATTCGTCCGCCCTACTGTATGTACATTGTAACCCTTAAAAAAATTCAAGGTTGAATGACCCCTTGGTCCACAGCACTCTTGATAACTTGGGTTTTAATACCAGCATAGACATTTTTTACTGACACTAGAAGAGTTGGAGCTAACAGCATAACCATGTATGAGAACTGGAAATGTTTCACAGGCTTAGTCCTGTTTTCTACTGTGACTGTTGCCATTATTTTAATCTTATGTGATCCCATTGACCATCCAGACTCCACTCCCCCGCCAGATGAATCCGTAACTAGGGTCAAACGGGCCAAATATGAGGTAGTAGTTACCACCATGTCTCCTAAACAAATCTTCTCTTTACAAGAAGGTAGTGATGGAATAATACAAATCGACCTGTGCAAAATTGCCCCCTGCGGAAACCTCGCCAGGACCTATTCCAACCTAGTCAAATACATCTGCTTAGCCCCAGCGGTATGTAATAGAAGCATCCAAGATAAGGTCAAAGGCAGTCCTTACGTTTACCAAGGCAGTACAGTTAGACTCAAAGGCGATCCTCATGTGTTCGTTAAATACACCTACGGTTGCTCCTGCGAGTCCTGGGCTGGTGTCATAGTAAATTCGGGTCCTGATGACTGGGGATACATGCCACCTTACCGATCGGCGGAAATTGTTAGATCCCTCAAATATAGAATGAAAGTGGTTAGGAGAAACCCAGGCGTTCCGTGCTCCGCCAGGTTTTGTAATCCGGTACTCATAACGCTAAAGAATGTCGTGCCCTCCGACGCTGGACTTTATGTCCTCGCAGTACATGCAGGAAGGGGTTCGCCACAGGGCCTCTTCGAAATTAAAGTTATACCAAAGGTGAAGCAAAAACTTCCTCAGGCCGGATCTAAGGTTAAATACCTGTCTAAAATTACATGCACAGATAAATGTACGGGGGATTATAGCCAACTTCAACCTCTAGACATCATCCAAATGGCCACAGGATACACAGATGACAATTTATGGTTAAAATGGGTTGCTCGGACAGCCCAAGAACAAATGGTAGGGGATTGCCTAGCCTGTGCCACGGCCCGCCCGCAATTAGTCACTGACCCTGCGCCCCTGTTTCCCACAGATACCTGGGGTTACAACTGTATGTTACAGCTGACCAAGATGGCTAGTCCTCCTAACTGCACCACCCTGGCCAAGGTTTTCCCTCCAATTAATAATGGTACTAGGACAGGCCTATTCACGGCTAGCAGAGGCGCCGGTGGGTACACCTGTTTCACCATGGTCCAAAAATCTCCACGTTTTGACCTAGGAAATATCCCTACGGATTGGTGTAACCACACCGTGTCTAGCACTAGTATAGGACATTGGGCCAGGGCTGGTCTCTACTATTATTGTGGGGGCCACCGCCTGTACACCCGTATCCCCGAATTATCTGTAGGATTGTGTGCTATGGTGCGTCTCCATGCCCCCCTAATGTTGCTAGGCGAAAAGCTGGTGCCCACGGACCCTAAAGCCTCCCTACATGTACTGGCTAAAAGGGACACCAGAAACACGTTTGATTTATCCCTCAATTCTCCCACCTACATCGATTCCATAGGAGTTCCACGAGGGGTCCCTAATGAATACAAACTAGCTGACCAAATAGCTGCAGGGTTTGAAAGTTTTCCAGTTATCTCTGCCGTCTTCCCTGTTACCCCTGTCAAAAATGTAGAAAGGATCAACTATGTACATTACAACATACTCCGATTGGCCAATCTCACTAGGGACGCGGTAGAAGGCCTGGCTGAACAATTAGGTCCAACGTCCCTTATGGCTGTGCAGAATAGGATGGCATTGGATATGCTTCTGGCGGAGAAAGGGGGTGTTTGCTCAATGTTCAAAGATATGTGCTGTACGTTTATTCCCAACAACACGGCGCCGGACGGTTCCGTGACTAAAGCCTTAGAAGGTCTTCGTACCCTATCTAAAACTATGCATGAGCAATCAGGGATACACAATCCCCTTGAAGAGTGGTTTACAAATATGTTTGGTCAATGGAAGGGTTTAATAATGTCTCTTTTTATTTCTGTAGCTACTTTTTTGGCCATTTTAATAACATGTGGGTGTTGTTGTGTGCCGTGTATCCGCTCATTATGTGTCAGACTAATCAGTTCCACCATTGAAGGAAAAGCTGCTTCTCCCCCTCCGTATCAAATGCCCCTATTGGCTTATGCCTCGGAGGGAGAGGACGAGTATGGAGACTCAGCAGACAGGGACGCAGTTTTTTGACATGTTTTGGTCTCCCTCTCCACTGTCATAAGAAATTGTTATAAGGGGCTGTTTCCAAAGGTTTAAAGGGCTCTAAATATAATGATGGGAGACGAACACGGTGGAGAGGAATGACTATAGTTATGTTTCAAGTGCCTTGTGTAAATTGCTCTCTTTTAAAAGAGTGCAAAAGGGGGAATTGTGGAAGTTTATGAAGAGTATTATGCAGAAGATATGATGCAGCATATTTTTGGTATATTCATTTTAATCTCACCAATATATAAGAGGTGTATTGCATCATGTTATCCCTAATATATGTGTGGGTATATACATTCCTGTGTATTAATAGTTGAAGGAACAAAATACATTTTTCCTCTTAAATATAGAGAGGTTTTTTATAGATTCCTGAAACAATGTTCCCTTTTCTTAAAAGTAGATTAGCGCAATAGTCTTTTTCTTTCACTTTTACCCTTTTTATCAAAGGGGTGTTTTAGGCTATTTTTGAGGGGTAAAATGCAGAATTACTTGTGAATTCTGTTTTGAGTGAAAAGATTACCCTTTTGAGTGTTTTTCTTGGTTAACCATTAGATATAATGGCTAAATTCTTCCTAAGTTAATTATGCGCATCCTGCAGGCCTTGAGAATTTAGTCACACAGTTAAGAGAGACAATGGTCCTTCTAGATTATGGGTGAGCTGACTTCGGGTGAATAAAAGTTCAGAGATGATTGGGGGGTATGAAGACAGTTAGGCGTTGTTGGTGAGCTAGTTCTGAGGATGTCATGGGATAATGACTGTTATATTTCCAACAAGTATGGCTTTCATAAAGAAACACATGACTTGGGTGATAAGATGTGTTTTGTTGTAAAATGGGCCTGTTTGGTTTTCTGCTGGCCAGCGCTGGGTCACTGTGTCAAAGCATATTTTGCGTCTCCCAATGAGATGACCTGAAAAGATGACCAGCTGACCTAACCCCTTCCTTCTCTATTCTGGTATATCTCCTGTCGATTCCTGACGTTCGGTCTCCTTTCTCTGGCTGTCAGGACAGAAGGATCTCCGCAGCACGCGAACAGGGCAGAAGTGGGCCGGCTACTTCTTATAACATTACAATATAATTGTATTATATTATATTGTATTGTAATGGATTATATTGCATTGCATTATTACCTTTGATAATTAAAACAGATTATTGTTTAAACTGGTATCTGGGTGTTCTCTGTCTGATTTCCTTCCTGTTATGATTTTAAGCAGGACTCGTCAAAACGACACGCGGAGCCGAGTGGGGTTGTAAAAACCTCAAAACTCCAACAGTATGCAGGACAGGGGGCTAGGTGGATGAGAGTATATTCTGCTTAAGATCTCTAGCATGTCATGTTTCAGGGAAGTCTACATGTCTTGAATAGTATATGTGTGGGTTTAATTAATAAGCAGTCTGTGTAACCAGAAGTTGGAGATATGAGGGATGAAATCTTTGTGTTATCTTTGTGAGAGAAATGTATGTGCATTCATTTCAGGACTCCTAAAGGAGCAGGAGAATTGAGTCACACACAGTTAAGAGAGACAATGGTCCTTCTAGATTTTGGGTGAGCTGACTTAGTGTGAATGGAAGTTCAGAGATGGCTGGGGGGTTAAGACAGTTAGGTGTTGTTGCTGGTTCTGAGGATGTCATGGGATGATGACTGTTACATTTCCAACAAGTATGGCTTTCATAAAGAAACACATGACTTGTGTGATAAGCTACATAATAAGAGGTGTTTTGTTGCAAAGTGAGCCTGTTTGGTTTTCTGCTGGCCAGCGCTGAGTCACTGTGATACAGCATATTTTGCGACTCCCAATGAGATGACCTGAAAAGATGACCAGCTGACCTAACCCCTCCTTCTTATTATGGTATATCTCCTGTTGAGCCCTGGCGTTCGGCCTCTCTTCTCATGCTGTCAAGGACCGAAAGGATCTCCGCAGCACGTGAACCAGGGCAGGAGTGGGCCGGCATACTCCTTACACATTACAAATATAATTGTAGTATAATATATTGTATTGTAATGTATTATATTGCATTGCATTATTACCTTTGATAATTAAAACAGATTATTGTTTCAACTGGTATCTGGGTGTTCTCTGATTTCCTTCCTGTTATGATTTTAAGCAGGACTCGTCAAAACGACACGCGGAGCAGAGTGGGGTTGTAAAAACCTCAAAACTCCTACAAGAGCTGAACAGTTTCCTGTTTTTATAACAGTGCCCATCAGGGCCGCATACGGGCTTGATGCGGACATGGCAGCCGTCGATTGCTCCAGCAACTTTTCTGAAGGCTCTGTGTCAACCAGCCCTGCAAATCCCAGTGACACAGGCTCCAGGTCTTCTGCTGTGCTGGGGAGGTGGATGACCTAGTGGCGAATGGCCACCACCTTCTCAGTGACAATCAGTTGGACAGTAGATCGAGGATTCCCAAAAGCTCTGGAGACCACCCTGTATGATGCCCCACTTGCCATCCAGCAGAGGAACACTAGGGTCTCAATGGTGGCACCCCAACCGATCATGACCCAGGAGGTCTGGCAGCACATTCAGGGACTCCCTGCTTAGCAGGAAATCTTGGCGTGTGTCCAGGTCAGGGATACTAACATTCATCCTGCAGTACAGGGGACAAAGGTAAATAGACAATTAAGTGTAAAGAGCGTATCTTTCAGTATATATCATATATAAAATAATAATATATTGTATTTGTATCGTGCTTTCAAGATACTAAACACTTTAAAGAGTAAAAACATCATACAAACAACACACTTAAAATATATAAAACACAACATTATTTACAGAATAAAAGCAGGTCTGAAGAGGTGAGTTTTGATATGTGATTTGAACATGGAGAGATAGGTGCAGTGGGTGCATGTGTTTTGGGGAGTGAGTTCAACATTATATTATATATTAGATACATATCTGAGGTTACTCCACCTTTTTTAATCTGATGAATGGCATTTCATACATGTATTATTTTGTCTAAATGAAATTAGATTAGCTATGTAAACTACAGTGAGCATACTTGATTTTTATTTTCTGTAGCTAATATTAACATTAAAGTACAGGGCTTAAGCAATCTTTTTTCTTACCTGGAAAGGGTCTTCCCTCAGCCTGAAATACAGGGTTCGCCCGTGGTGCCGGCGTGGAATAAATTATTCTCGTTGTAGTGTGATTGTCATCTCTTGAAACAAAAGCAGAAGTGGCGTGATGCAACACAAAACCCCTTTTGAGGAGATGGTGGGACAAAGTGTGTGATTTTGATAAGGAGATGACTGTTCACATCATAACTTTCGACATTGGTTCCATTTAACTACATCCACAATGTTTTAGTTTTAAATATTAAACTCAACGACAATATGTACCATATGGGCTTATCTGGTTAATTGATTATACATTTGTAGAATGCAAAATATAACAGTCCAGTCTGTGCCAGAGTTACTCACAGTGAATATTATAGAACGCGTTTGTAGGTAATGTATCTGCCTGAAGTAAGGTTAGACTGGTAGATTACTTGGGTTCCTGGACCTAACCACATTCCCCCACACTGCAGATTTCACCGAAAGGTGACACATTTGCATCCCTGAACGTTGACAGACTGCCTTGACAGTGCTGAGCAGACCTCATCAAAGGAGTTATAGGCCTTACGTACAGTATATCTCTTCCACAAGAGTGTCATTGTTAGTGGTTAGTTGTTAGAGACAGTGAATGGTGCAAATATCTGAAATTGAAAGCAATTTTGTCACAATTTGTGTTTCACAATTTCGCTTCACTCATTCACAAAAGCACTATCACACTTATTCCACCACTATGTAAACGGGAAAACAAGTTTGTAATACCTAAAGGTAATAGGCTTTACTAGGGGATCTGGTTGGTTTTGGAGAGATATGACAACTATTTGGCTGTTTTTAGTATGAGAAAACATTGTAAAAGTAAAAATGTCAATGTTTGACCATCAGCTGTGAGCTCCGTGAAGAGTCACAATAACATCATACAGCAGCCGTGTCAGTGTGCACACAAGCAAAACCTTTTTTCTATCTCAGACTCTATCAGAAGCTATCCATTATGGAAATCACACTAAACATTAGCCTTCTATTTGCCATCACCACCCACTGCACTCAAAATCCATTTTCTGTCACACACTGACATTACCAGACCACCTTTTTGTTCCCAGCAGCACAATACACTCACAATGTATCCCTCCTTTTGTAACAAAGCCTGCCTCTTACTTGTACTTAAGTACAACACTATGCATTAAAATGAGTCCAAATAGGGGCCATTATAAAACAGCACTCTTGAGTGGAGTCTCGTTGGCTGAGCTGTGAGTTGTGTCTATTAAAATCTCTAAGGCCATTCATTGAAGAGCACTGAAACAGAGTGGTGAGAGGCCCGCTGTGGAAAACTCAGCCCTTTAGCTAATGAGCTCACTTGCATTACTTATAGGATACATAATTGGCGGGGCACATATCTCTTAATTTCTCATCTGCCATTAGTAAAACGAGTCTTTGTTCCCCTTCTCAATTTCAATCTCTCTCATTGCATGTGTTTTACCCCCCTCTCCCACACACCTCTTATCACATCCCCTTTGAAAATAATGATTGGAAAGCCTCGCCTCACCTCATGCATCCTTAAGAGCCCACCACTTCAGTCTGGAGCGTCAATAAAAGTTAAGTATTACAGCGCTGCCTGAACTATTCAGGAACAATCTCTACGTGTTTCCATTTGCTTTTTTTTTTTGTTGTGTTGTACCTCTCTCTTAATTTTTAACTTTTGCAAAAATTCTGTAGTGCTCCATCACATCTCTCGCACACTAATGAGTTTTACTTTTGTGTGGTATACTTTGTTCCGACTGTTCAGGACTGTTATCAGTGAGCTACTTCATAGTGATATACCGGGAACGAGGGTGGATTTATGTGAATATGAATACGGATACCAAAGGTTTCGTTATCACCGTACAAATAAATAAATATTTAAAAAATACAGAAAAGCAGCAATGAAGTGACAGCAATCAGGCCGCTATCCGAATTGCTTCTTATTTGAATTTAGAATTAAAATAACACATATAGAGGAGCAGAGCAGAGCAGGCAGTGGATATTTCAGAAAGTTTGGTCAATGGACACTGTTGTGTTCAAAATTCCAGGAAAGACAGACAACTTTAAGTTGAACTATTTATTATGAGAGAGCAAAATATATATATTCACTTGGCCAAGGACTCCATCACGTCATAGAAATTACAGGCAGCAAAGTTGTAATCTGTAACCACCAGTGACGTGCGGTGAGGTTCATGGCTGGTGAGGCACTGACTCTTTCAGAGTCAGATTTACAAATATTATATTTTGACCTTAATCGAAATGTTCGCTTATTTTCAAAAGCATTTTTAGTCTGATGCTTCGATTCATTTTAAACAGACTGTTCAACAAAAGGATACCCAAAATCGAAATATTGGATTGTTCTTTCTTAGTAAGATCCCATGTTCATTACAATTGTGGTCTTACCTTGACTTGAAGATTAAGTCCATGCTATCCTTCTGGACAACAATCTCCATTACATTTTTGTAAAAGTCCTCCTTATCTCCCTCTAGTTTCAAAACAAAAGTCTAGTTTGTTGTTCGCGTCTACCGTCTCTGCGTAGAATAACAGTAGCAACAAGAACATGTGGGCTCACGTGCGCCCCCTTCAGTGCGGCAGAGGTTATAGCTGCCTCTCCAGGTGCTTTTTTCATTGCCGTTGTATGATGAGACCAGCGGGCCTAAATATCATATATACGTGAAATAAGTTATTTAGAGACTATGGATGGCGAGGATAAATGTAATAAAGGGATCTACAAACATTACATTGGTAACATACAGTGAGATGGTGCAGGGATGCGCTTAGGGCCCGCTTTCCAGCCAGTTTCTGTGGGGTGACGCATTCTGAGGTGAGGCAGAGCTCATCTGTGCCTCACCTCACCCCACAGTAACTGGCTTGAGCGCGCTCACAAAATAAGTGCCCACTCTACATTAGTGCCTGCGCTCCAGCCAGTTACTGTGGGCTTACGTGAGGCAGAGCTCGTCCCTGCCTCACTCCCATGTAGTTGTAGCGGAGCTCGGCCAATTTGCTGATTTTGACTATAAAAAGCGATTGGAATCATACAGAAATCACACTTACAACACAGATCAGTGGAGACATTTTATTATTATTACTATTTAGTTTTTCTTTAGTTGTTTTTCCGTTACATTGGAGTATGACAGGTGAGGCTCTGCCTCCCCTGCCTCCCCTGACTGCACGTCGCTGGTAACCACTATTTCCGGAAAAAGCCTCGAACCTCGTGCGTGCATACATTTTCATTACACAGGGCGTTGCCCGTACATTTATGATTGGTCAAGACTGGCTGAAGAGATACCATGGTTTAGACTTGGTTCTCTTTGGTAGGTGCACAGACTTTGAAAAAAGTCTCTTGGCAACACGTTCCTCCAATCAGCATTCGGCCGGCCTGTGGAAGTCCCTCCCTACTCTGGCACCATCATACGTAATTTGTTTTTCGCTAACATTTCTACAGAAAAAGTGGAATCTTCATAAGGTTGCTTCCTAGCTGAGAGCGGAGCTCACCCAAAGCTGAAGGCCGGAGTGATGTCCTGTTTATGAATAATTATTTGTATTCTTCCAGTGTCTGTACCTGACCTTGCTACATTAGTATTACAAGCTGAAAACTTTCTTCTGACTATTCCCTTTGTTGGTATCTAACCCATCAGAACCTGGGATTAGTGATTGTGTCTATTTACTTTATAGTCATAGCAACCTCATGAGCACAATAAGCATATAATGTAATAATAAGAATCCCTCTTGTAATGTTATATTAAAAATAGACTACACAACACCTGGGAAGAACATCGGTTATACGTCACCACTTGTCACAAAAGTTGCTATAAAGCAAAAGAAGGTTACACAGGGATCCAGTCGCAATTCATCATTTTCCTACCAACTGAAACTTCATGATGCAACAAGTCTTGCCAGGCACTTTTTTCTTCTAAACTTGGTCTCCCTGAAATAACTATTATACACTGGCTGACAAAGACACCATCGACCATGACAAACAAGCGGCAGACTCGCCAGCTACATCTGGACCTAAGAGTGAAAAAAAATGCAAAGCTGGAAACTGCCATCACTGATTTTCTTAAGGACCGGTTGAAGCACAGTGGCCTACGAAGACAAGAAGTTCCTTCACCCAGGCACAACCATCTCCCATCTACATCTGGAATATCAACAGATTTGAACTAGGGTTACAATACGTAACCCCCCGTGCTATCTCACACAGGCTCCGCCCTCTGCTGGACTCTATGGGTACAGTGGGTGGAACCCCGATGGATAAACGCCCTGTCGCCCAACAACATCGTCCTCCACACTCACGCCGTTTAACAAGGCTGTTGATACAGCCATACCACTTGTAGAGTGTGCACGGATCTCAGTGGGGAAGGCTCTCCCCGCCTGCCCATAGGCATGTGAAATACACTCGCAGAGCCATCCTGTCAGGCGTTTCTTGGACAGAGCTTTACCGGCCACACCATCCCAAAAGCACACAAACAGCTGTTCAGTGCGCCTAATGGAAGCTGTGCACCCTACATAACATACCAGCGCACGAACTGGCCAGAGAAGGTGCAATTTAGCCTCCCTGTCCCCAGTATGGGGTGGAAGACTAAAGCCGTCTAACTCTATAGCCCTCGACCTGAAATAACTCCTTAGTTTATTGGGAACAAAGGAGGGGTTCGGTCGAATCAAAAGGCAACTTGGGTGCACCGACAGAGCGGTCAGCTCGCACACTCTCTTGTCCGAAGTCAAGGCAAGCAGCAAAGCTGTTTTCAATGATAGCGCCTTCAGGGAGGAGAGCTCCAGAGGCTCAAATGGTTCTGTGACCAAAGCCTTGAGCACCAATGGCAGATCCCATTGCGGGGTGGAGACCAGAGTCCTGCATCGGGTCGGGTACCCGCGGGTACCCGACCCGATGCAGGATTCGCGGGTGGTATTTTTTCAAATGCTTTTTTCAGGGTTCGGTTCTGGGTAAAACAAAGATGATGCGGGTCGGGTCGTGGGTATTGCATAATAAATATATTAAAATAATAATAATTTAGTTTAATGTTTAAATCCTCAGACCTCTCCCCCGCGGGACCGCGCATAATCATAACCTCTGCAGCGCATCAATCTGCTGCTGTGCGCGCCACATTCGAAATCGCTGAGGTGAAGTTCTCTAGTGGAGAATACAGCATTTTCAATAACACTTCCTCAAGAGCGAAATCCAACGTCTGGGAGGCTTTTGGTGTCATCCTAGATGGAGAAAATAACCAACATCCCACGCTTTTTGAGACAAATATGCAACTGCGTGTGTTAATAATTGCACGTTTTCACTGCTCATATATATGCGGGTTCGGGTCGGGTTGCGGATATTGTGCCGACGGGTCGGGTCGGGTTGCGGAACTAATTGGCAATATCTGCGGGTAGCGGGGCGAGAGCGGGTCTTGGAAATCAGACCCGTGCAGGACTCTGGTGGAGACATGCACCACTGGGCGCTGTCTCCTGACCCCCTGCAGAAAACGCGCCATAAGCAGTTGACTAAAGCATAGTTCTTTAAGTAGACCAGAATTGAAGAGAAATTAGTATAATGAGTTATTGATATTCCACCGGTTTTCACACCATTTCAGGGACTTTACCACTGCATTAGAACAGACCACCCAAAGGTACTGAAGTAGGAACTTTTAATTCTACAACTGCTGTAACTGAAAAACACCCCAAAGCCAGTACGGCTAAGAGACCAGTCCCAGGTGGGAGTTTAGGCTCCACAGTGTACAAGGATAGCATAGGAGTGCCCAGGGGAGTACTAGATGTTGTTGTTGTTGTTGCATTCCATGTACCCGCACCCTAACATACCGATTGATCACACGGCCCTTTCTAGAGAACATATTACTAAACATACCTTAAAAGGTATGAAAGGAGGGAGGGTACATTTCTCATGAGGAAACAGTTATAAATGCTAGCAGAACAAGACCACCCACCCCCAGATGCAGATATTGATGTAAATGATGAGATTGTTTAAATGATATGGATGTGGTATAAGAATGATTTATGTGAAAGGAGGGAGTAAGAAATGTTCTGATACCAAGCTAATTGCTGCTATTTTGAAGAGTGATATTGAATGTTAATGCTAGAAGTTGTGCACAAAGAACTACTTTTATGTTTGAAGACCAACCAAAGTATTTTTTGGATGACGGTTATTGAACCATTCCATTTTTGATTGTGTGTTTTTGATATGGGTTATGTGCTATGCAAGGTTCAGATGAAGAACTCATTGATTTCGGTATTATTTACATACCTTAAAAAGGTATGTAAGGAGGGATTGTAAGAAATTCAAATAAATGTTTAATTACGTATTTAAGTTTAAACATAAAGTAAGCTTAAAACTGTTTTATTCTGAAAGCATTTCCGGTTAGCATTCGTATGTGGCTAACGTTGTTGCTAAAGTTTATTTTGAAAAGCTTTACCGGAAGAAGTCTCCGGATATCAACAGTGAAGAAAAGGCGTGTGGAGTTATGCAATAACTAACAAACGTCTAAATCCTCTGTTATGCGCGATATTGGACATTGGAGAAAGGAGGGCGGAACCCCACGTCACAGCCCCCAGAGAGGAGGAGCGAAGAGGAGATACAAGCAGGAAGAACCAACGAGTCTCTGCCTCTTTTTCACCTCTCCAGCTGCAAGACAACATCTGCTTTTGTGTCCCACTACACCTCTGTTTGTTTCATTACCACGCTATTTAATTAAAGCAACCAATTTGACCCTTCAGAGACTCCATTAGTCTCCTTATTTTAAGCTTCTCTCCTGGACGCGAGAACAACGAATACATCTAATAGGAATGAGCAAGCCCCCTGTCCACCAGTATCTGTAAATAGGACAGAATAGAGCCCAACATACAGGATAGAGGCTCTAGACTCCTTTCTTCACACCACCGCTGGAATCCCAAGCACTTCGTCCTGTAACAGGCTGTAGTGGATCCTGCTCTTGCTGCCTGGATAGTCTGAATAACCTTGTCAGACAGTCCACCCCATCTCAGCCTGTCCTTCTCAGGAGCCAAGCCTGGAGAGGTTGGCCCAGAGTAGCCCCTATTGCACCTGCTTCCTGAGACAACGCCCCCCAGACCTGAGGAACCGTCCAGGGCTGGCCCACCATCATCTGTGTCACCTCCGCGTACCATGGCGCCGAGCGGCGACCTGGGCCTACCAGGATGACTGACAATCGTTCTCGTCTCACCCTCTCCAGGAGGGGGAGAATGAGACACAGCAGTGGAAAGGCATAGAGCAGCTTTCTTGGCCATGGCTCGTGTGCAAACGCGTCCACCCCAAGGGTGGATTGTCCTGCAGAGCCAGGGAAAACCATAGGGTACAGATGCTGTTGCGCCTGTTGGCGGACAGGTCCACCTCCGCTTTCCCGAACTGGGCCCAGATCTGCTTCACCACCTCTGGGTGAAGCATCCATTCGTCTGGCAGGGGCCCGCCTCTCGACATGAGGTCGGCCCCCCTTCGTATTAACGCTGTGTTTCACAATAACGGTGAAATGCATGAATCGGAGCTATTATACCAGACGAGGTGTGTTTTCTGACAACAACACGCCGGCTATAGCGTATTTGAACCTCCACAGTGCTTTGACAGCACTTTCTGCAGTTTATTCCACTCACATGCGCGCGCGGCCACCTGCTGCTTCCTTTACTGGAGTTACAGCGGGGCGGCGAGTGTGGGACAGTGTTCTCTCCTCTGAGGATGAGCAAGAAGCAGCATACGGCCAAGCTGCGAATTCTCCTCATCCACGTGATCGAGGAAATATATCCAAAGAGCCCTTCATCACGGTCTTTTTTTGGAAAGTGCCACGCGGCGTGATCCCACTGTGGCCAGTAGGGATGTGCATCTTATCACTGAGGCCGATGCGCATCTCAATACGTTGCCAACGATACGATACATTAACGATACATTTGAAACACCAGGCGATGCGATATGATACGATTCACCCCTGTTGCGATACAGTTCGATACGATTTGATTCAACATTATGCGATACGGGGCGATACGATGCGATTCAACACGATGCAAAAATAATGATACTTCAATATGGTACGACAGACGATTTTTGCTTTATTCCTTATATGCAGCAAATCATAAATTAACAAAAAAGTGCTTTACATATGTGGTTCTCTCTACTAGTACTGCGCACCCCATCATGCTGTTTCTTTTTTACCTTAAAAAACTCTCCAGAGTACAGTACAATTGTATAACACCTAACAGTTAAATAATTTAAGGATGCATTGCCCATTAACAATGTGCAAATAACAACTACCATAGAGCAATGCCCATACAACTGCCAGCCTGATGTGCTTAACACTCATTCATAGGCTAACTCACCAGTGAGCAGAAAGCAGTGGTTTCTATATGAACAATACAAATAACCTTTCACAAACAGGTATTTCATAACTGCTTACAGTGAGGAAGACATTTCAACTATTATTGGCAGTCACAGGCTGTTGTAAACTAAACACCACTCTCTCTGACAGAACATCTCACTGAGTGATTGAACTCATATGTCTAACTTTCAGGTTTCTCTTTTCAGCCGCAGACCCCATGTCGCCTCTTTATGTGCGTCGCTAAGTTCCTCGTACTACTTGTGTACTTTAAAGCGGCACAGCATCGTTTACAATTTGTGAGCGATTTTTCAAGTTGACCGTCTTTCTTGAAAAATCCGAAGTGTTGCCAAACGTTTGATTTGTAGGTATTTTTCGGTGCACTGTGTTTCTCTTTCTCTTCGACTTCCACGTGTGTTGATAACTGAGACTCTCGGCCTCCGTAGTGCGAAGCAAAGATCAAAGATCGTCTCTGCTGAGTGCTGACAGGATGAGGGGATATTATATGAATGAATCGTTTTTTTACCGATGCAAAGACGCTACAATCGATTCATCGCAAGTTCAACCCAAACTGTAGGCGATGTGCACTCTTTCAACCGGTGCACTCGCATCTTGAACGTTATCCCTAGTGGCCATAGGGGACATCACACGGCAAGCAGCGGTGGCCACACCCTGGACCAGGATATTAATTTGGCCGATGCTGCGCCCCCAACACACCCGTGTTATTTGCAGCCGCCCTGTCACGTGGCAGAGGTTCTCCGCCCAGCCTGCTGCCTGTGGCAGCAGATGGGCTGCCAGGCTCTCATCAAGGGGAGGGCACGCCGGGACACGCTGTGTACATGCCGCCCTACACCCTGAGGATACCAGCCACTGGAGCCTTCGCCTTCAGTGGCTGTCGCCACGACGACTCCACACACTAGATATCTGGCAACAGGGGCGAAACGAAGGCTGGCTGCGCCGGGCGGACGGGGCCGTAGAAGCCCTGGCGGAGGCCGGTCACCGGTTTCGGCGGCAGTGGTGGGGGGAGCGGTAGCCCTACACGCTCTGCCACCGTTGTCTTCACCAGGGGGAAGTCCTGGCGGACAGACCTGGGAGGTGGACTTCCATGGACGCCGGACCCGGAAGTGCCCGCCAACGTCACCTCGTCATCCTCCTCCCCGGCAAACGGAAAAAAAACTAAACAAATTAGAAACAGAATTCACATTAATTAATTTTATATATAGTGTGGATTATGGGCTGCTAGCACACATAACATACCTGTAGTGGTGGTGGTAAGTAGATGTACTGAAGTACTGTACTTATATTGAGGTACTTAAGTATTTCCACTTTTGCTTCTTTGTAATTCTGCTCCTCTAGGGCCAGGCTACAGTCCAGAGGTAAATGGTGTACTTTTCCTCCACTACATGTATTTAATACCTTTAGTTACTTTACATATGTGGATGAATGATGTGAAATATAATCAACTCTTAAATCAGACTTTAGTTATACCTGGAGTAAATTCACAAGCTGCAGTGTACTACTTTTACTTAACCTGTTAAGCCCAAGAGACCACGGTACCCTCCCGCAACATCTTGCAGGAAACAGTGTCTGATGGCATCTTAACATTTAATAAACTATTAATGTTTTATATCCATGTAACGGGGAAGAAACTCATCTAACCGATCATTTTTTAAATTATTTTTTAAAAACCCACAATGCTAACGCTGAGCCTCTGAATTAGCAATGAGCGAAAAATGCTAACAGATTACTGCACAGAAACTCACTCATAAAACCTTATTATTTATCCTTTCTGCACATCCAACACACCGATTCGCATCGTGACATGACACAGAATCGATGAGTACATACATTATCACTATGATAAGAACTTGCGACTTTATATACAAAAACAGACATCAAAACATGTGGCACTAGGTAGCTAAAAACGCTAACATGGCTTACCTGTGTCGTTGTCTGGTCAAAAGTGGTCTTCAATGGCATTAAAACAATAAAAACACTGCTGAAGTTAATCCATAGGTTAATCCAATGTGTCTGTGTCCCTTTGAAATGATTTCTGATAATCCATAAACACTAAACCTGCTTTTCCGTTTCCAGATGTCAGAGCGAGAGATAGGTTCACTCTGATGCAAACCTGAATGCGCAAAGCCCCCACCTTTTGTTTTACCGTGTGTGTGTGTGTGGGGAAATTCCCCTTCGATTCTATTGGCTCTAACGGTCAGAAAGAGATGTCAATCACCAAAATTGACCAATGGGTTCCAGAGAAACGGTAAAACCCCCATTTCCACCCAAATCACCTCAGAGGTGGAGTTTTTTTTGCTAAACCTCTCTAAAAAGGTCAAATGTCACTGGTTTTGCATCAATCTTGATACAGGGTACTTATTATATGTGTACTTTGGATTCCTAAAGCTTTTAGTTTACCTTACCATCATCCAAGGGTAGTTTTCACTATAAGTAAAACTATTTTTTTGGACGGACACTATAATTTACAGTTTTTTACTATGTTCAATCTGAATTTTCTTTAAAAGAAAAAACATCTATATTGATTCTGACTTTTCTACATCCAACTGACAGGTTTATCATTACTTTGAGAAAAAAGATTATTAATTTAACCCTTTTAGAAGGGAAGATATGGTCATTTGTTCTGGGAATGTCATTTTCGAGCCTGAGACCTGAACAACAGGCTCAGGGCATAACAGGTTAAAGGTCCCATGTCATGACTAGGGTTGGGAACCGAAACTCGGTTCCAGATGAGAACCGATAAGAAAATGCCGGGTACCGGGTACCCGTACAAAATACACCTTTTCGGTTCTGCTTAACGGTTCCTAAACGCGGTAGACCCTGTATTCCAGCGGGTCCGTCTGTACCGCGGCGACCCGGTGGAATACAGGGCGGACCTGGAGAATCACAGAACGGCCGGTCGTCAGCGGGCCGTTGACGGCCGGCTCGGTACACTGATGGCCGGCACCGCCCTTAATTTTTTTAAACGGCATCATGTAAGTCGCGCTATTTTTTATTTGTAACAATTTCAGTTAAAGCTGAAAAGAATAAAGATATTTTTGTTATCTAAACGTTTGACCTCTTTCTTTTACAATTTTGGAATCGAAACGGGGAATCGATAAGAACCGGAATTGATAAGCAGAACCGGAATCGGAATCGGAATCGATAAATTTCAAACGATACCCATCCCTAGTCATGACCATTTCTACTGATCATAATTCCATTGTTGAGGTATACTAAAATAGATTTATATTGTGCAATTTTCCAAAATTGCATTGGTTTCTCATACAGCATCTCTGTATAGTATGTGTATTCACTTTCTGTCCTAAACGGCTTGTTGGAGCTCCTGCCCCCCTCTCCCTATGAGCCCAGTGGCCGTCTGCGAGACAGCAAGACACAGTGAAACCCAGCCCAAACACACACACCCGCAGCCTGGCTGGAGTTTTTGTGTGTGCTCACACACCGACTCATAGCCTTGCCGCGTCCCGCCGTCTCAGGGAGGAGAAATCGGCGGAGCTGCAGCTGAGAAAGGATTGAGTGTGTGTGTGTGTGTGTGTGAGCAGTGGTGTAGTGGGCGTTGGACGCTGGGGTACCAGGCCCGGCGCCACGAGGGGGCAAAAAGGGGCATTGCCCCCTCAGTTGTATTATTTGCCCCCTCACCTTGAGCATCATTCATCCATCAAAAAGTACAATAAATGTCACAACTATTCAATCATAACTTTAAATAATTATCTTCCCCAATACACGTTACTATGTATGGATCAGATATGTGGGCAGGCAGTCAAGCAACGCGTAAAAAAGCCTCAACCCCAAGTGAGCTTGTAGTCTTAATTAATGTTAGCGTGTGTGCTTAGCTGTAAACACAGTCGGATGGGTGACCAAAACGTCCCCGTTTTCCGGGCAAAGTCCCCGTTTTTGGTGGCCGGTACCCGGTTCAAACACCCGGAAATGTTCCCGTTTTTGAATGTGCGTTAAAAAACATAGAGCGAGGTGAAATAAAATGTTACATGTCAGTAAAAACAGAGTAACAGTGTTGTGCCTTTTGTAACGTTAGCGTATTTCTTCTTCTGCTACTTCTTCTTCTACCTACTTCTACTTCTAATTCAATGTACCTGCCCGCGAGATATTGGACAAAAGAAACTATAGGTTACTAACGTAACCCCAGTTCTCAGAGTAACATGAAGTGAGATGTCTCACTATGGGATGCGCCTCAACGCGTATGCATCAGAAGCATCAATCTCATTACGCCAATCCTGATTGGCTGGTGATCTTGGCGACTACGTCAGGGAATCCACCCACCCTTTAAGTAGCTTGCGCTACGTCGCAGCGTCATTCAAAATAAGCACCTCTTCTCGCTTCGCCTCAGCAAGAAGGGCCGTCTGGTGAGACATCTCACTTCATGTTACTCTGAGAACTGGGGTTACGTTAGTAACCTATAGTTCTCATTCATAACACTCCGTTCGATGTCTCACTATGGGATATTGAGACTCCCGTATTGCTAGACATGCTTATCTCGAAAATCACCAAAACAAAACAGTACTTAACAGGTAGAACCCTGTCCCAACACGGGGCCCAGCACTGCACGGGCCACACTTGGAGCAGAGACATCTAGTCTGTAAAAGCGGACAAAAGTGAGCGGTGAAGACCAGCTCGCTGCTGCACAAATGTCCAGGATGGAAACGCCCTTGAACAAAGCCCAGGATGTAGCCAGTCCACGAGTAGAATGAGCACGCAGGCCCGTTGGTGCTTGCAAACCCTGACTCGTATAAGCCAGAGCAATCGCTTCCACAATCCAGTGGGAGAGCCGTTGCCTGGTAACGGGCTTGCCCTTATGAGGGTTAGCCCAGGATACAAAGAGTTGGTCATTGCATCGAAACTCTTTTGACCTGTCCATATAGGTGCGCAAAGCACGAACTGGGAACAGCAAATTCGGCCGCTGTTCTTCAGAGGAACATAGCGGTGAAGGAAATGCCTCAAGGTCAATGGGGGTGCATGAGCCAACCACCTTGGGCATAAAGGCAGGGTTGGGCTTCAGCAACACTCTCGTTTGCCCTGGGGCAAACTGAGTGCATGAAGGATGTACAGAAAGCGCGTGAATGTCACTGACTCGCTTGGCAGATGCCAGAGCCAGTAACAACGCTGTCTTTAGTGACAGGTGTTTTATGTCAGCTTCTTCCAGGAGTTCAAATGGAGGTCGAGTGAGCCTATCTAAAATCACTGCCAAGTCCCATAAGGGCACCAGTGACATGGAAACAGGGCGGAGCCTGCGAGCCCCTTTCATAAAACGGCAGACCAAGGGATGTTGGCTAGCCGTCTTTCTCTCAAAGCCCACATGGCATGCGGCAATAGCAGCCAGGTACACTTTAATCGTAGAGAAAGCTCTGTGTTTATCAATCAGGTCCAGTAGAAATGATAGAATCACACCGACAGGACATTGAAAAGAGATTTGTCCCTTTTGAAGGCACCACTCCTCAAACACCCTCCACTTACAGTCATAGAGAGACCTGGTGAAGGAAGCCCTTGCACTCTGAATAGTGTTTATCACCTTCTGAGGAAGCCCCACTGTACTCAAATTATACCACTCACGGGCCAGGCCCATAGTGCCAGGCGCTCTGGGTGGGGGTGAAAAATCGTCTGAGATATATCAGCAGCTGATATATCTCCGCCAGCCAGTACATTGCAGGCCAGTGCGGAGCTATTAGGATCAGTGTGTGGCGATGTTTTCTCACTCTGGCCAGAGTTGGGGGTATTAGAGCCAGGGGTGGGAACGCGTACACTAACTTAGGGTTTAATGTAATTGTAAAACCATTGGGCCACTGAAAAGACAATAACAACTCAGGAGCGAGCCAGTCTCGATTGAGGCCCATCAGCTCTGATCTGCAGCCACATCCCCCCCCAGAAACTGTATTTAAATCCCATCCTGATCACTGACCTGCCAGTGTGCAACTCGATTTTGACAGGATAACAACTGGTGACTTCTAGAATTGTGTGTGTAACATTCTGTTTTTAGACTTCTCTGTTTCAGTGTGTGTACTCTGTATAAATGCTCTGTAGTTGATCTGACTGAAATTGTGATTTTAAATCTCAAAACTGCTACAGTATCCGTCAGGCAGAAACTTGGGACAAGTAATTTGACTGAAACCTTCAAACTGAACTAACTGACTGCTAGGGTTAACTTTGATTTAAACATTTGTAGAATACTAAGAGCTTTATTGAGTAGGTGTAACTGTATTAAGGGTTCAACTCATAACTTTATAACTTAGGGTTTAATGTAATTGTAAAACCATTGGGCCACTGAAAAGACAATAACAACTCAGGAGGGAGCCAGTCTAGATTGAGGCCCATCAGCTCTGATCTGCGGCCACATCCCCCCCAGAAACTGTTTTAAATCCCATCCTGATCACTGACCAGCCAGTGTGCAACTCGATTTTGACAGGATAACAACTGGTGACTTCTAGAATTGTGTGTGTAACATTCTGTTTTTAGACTTCTCTGTTTCAGTGTGTGTACTCTGTAGTTGATCTGACTGAAATTGTGATTTTAAATCTCAAAACCGCTACAGTATCTGTCAGGCAGAAACTTGGGACAAGTAATTTGACTGAAACCTTAAAACTGAACTAACTGACTGCTAGGGTTAACTTTGATTTAAACATTTGTAGAATACTTAGAGCTTTATTGAGTAGGTGTAACTGTATTAAGGGTTAAACTCATAACTTTATAACTTAGGGTTTAATGTAATTGTAAAACCATTGGGCCACTGAAAAGACAATAACAACTCAGGAGGGAGCCAGTCTAGATTTCCTTTGAGGGCCACCAGCTGCAGAGAGTTAACTAATTAAAGGGACGTGGCCCCACAGCTGTGAGAACTCAGCAATCAGGTGTCCATGTTAGGTAGCACTTTCCTGGAGCGTCAGCTTCAGCGTCAGACAGGCTAAGACAATAGAGTCCTGCTGGAGTAAGACTGACAAAGACAATAGAGTCCTGCTGGAGTCACGAGGGTGGCAAAGAGGAGGCAAATCCTACTTTGATTGAGCTAAGTATCGCTGGTGTTTTATTTTATTTGGTTGTTTAGCCCCTCATGCTATAATCATGTGTATTTTCTCCATTCCTGTTTATGTGTCTTCTCGCAACTATCACTGGCCCCGTGTATCTCGTAATCGATATAACCGGCTTGCTCTCGTCTATCCCACATGATCCACTGACATCCAACAACTAGTTTCAGGCGGCCTGTGGAACTGCCAGTCAGCTGTTCCTAAGGCCGACTTCATCTCTGGCTACGCTTCCCTGCAGTCTCTGGATTTCCTTGCTCTCACTGAGACGTGGATTACTCCATCCAACATGATATGGAAAACGTCTTTGCAGCAATGTTGAGCCAATGTTCTTGAAATGAGGGAAACTGGATTCGCCTTAGTCAATACACTGATATTTATTGAGAGACAAAACGGCCGGAGGATCAATAAAGCAACTCGCACTGTTTAATGCAAGCTGCCAAATTAACTCTGCCCACACAAAGACGGAACCGCTCGAACTTGGTCTCTGAGAAGGGGCGGAGCCTAGAAACGCGGGCCTTTACCCCAATCGATTCCAGATGAACAAACAAAGATGCTCTGTCTCGTAAAGGCATCGGGCAGTAAACCCTTCCCCCACACAGGAAAAGAGTAGTCACTCATGTAAAGTTTCTCAGGACAGCTAAGAACACAAAGACATCAGACTAAAATATTCCTTTACAGATCCAGCCTTTTATCAATTTATGATAATCAATTAACATTAGTCTAAAGAATATTTCAGTCACTACTTAAATCAATAAGCGTATTCAGAGTTTGTGTGGGCTCATATACATCAAGTACATCAAAAGTAAAATAAGATTGAAAACATTTCAATCACCATGATTGAACACAGTCAACTATAATAGAAAAATCATCTTTCTTCAGTGTTTGGCATCTTTTTGTCAAAAGCACAATAATGAACACATGAAATACAAAAATATAATAGCAGAATATATGTTTAAAAAATAAGACCTTTTATCATTTATCACTAAGTTAATCTCATTCATCAAACACAAATTCAAATTCAGCTTACATCTCAAAGATTTACTTTAAGGCAATTACTTATTAAAACACAATTAGAATTTAGGATTATAAGAAATCCATTTGAGGTATAAAATCAGAATCATGAGAGATCCAGCTAAGGTTCCTAGTTAAGGTATAAATTCACAGTGATGAATCGATCAATCTGTAATCTGTAAAGTTACAGTGTCCTCAATCTTTAACATTACTTTACGTTTACTTCATTACGCTTTATTCAAGAGTAAGGCATGATAACATAATTACATTACTTCAACTATCAATCATTATGTCATTTCAAAATCTGAAGGGAAATCTAAACAATTCTCAAAATGTTTAACAATCTGAAAAGGAAGAATCAGACATTTTATTGTATAACAACCTGAAAAGGAAAAAATCAAAACATCCGTTCTTTATTCAGAGTATCAACTGTAATCAATTTCAATCGCTGAATTGGGAGCCTTGTAATCTGGTTTCCTCGTTGTACATTTTACCTGGTAATGATTAAGGATAGTAACATTGTCTGTTATAATATTAGAAATATCTTATTGTTCAATACTTTATAAATCTGAAAATATCAATTAATGTATTTGTTTAGTGTGAAAGTGTAATCTGATCTGACAAAATATATTTATCACCACTATTTAACACATATCTGTTCATTGGGAATACAAAAACAATCATTAATTGTACATCTGTAATCATCTGGTCATTCAATTCAAATGTTATCTTTGTATCAGAGCTAGAAGAACATGTTTTCCTCCTCTCTTTATGACACAGAATGTCTGGTGTGTAAAGGCATCCTGATACTGTAGATTAGCACTGAGGTGCTGATTGGCTCAAAACTCTTCTTCATCAGAGCGCCATATCTCAATTATCTGTAGATTAGCACTGAGGTGCTGATTGGCTCAAAACTCTTCTTCATCAGAGCGCCATATCTCAATTATCTGTAGATTAGCACTGAGGTGCTGATTGGCTCAAAACTCTTCTTCATCAGAGCGCCATAACTCAATCCCCCCCAATTGCTCTGCTTTTGTGGCTCAATTCAGTGAGCACTTTATGATCTCCCAGTGAAACAGAGGCTCATCTGCCTGTATTCCTTCTGCTATCTGCTTGAGAGCAGTGCACCTGCCTATTCCAAGTGGCACATCTAGATGCCTCTGAAACCATCGCTCGTCCTGTAGAGTTGTCTGCCTGAGCCCACCGAGCAGAAAGATGAAGAAGCATCCCATCTCATCAGAAAGTTGAAGATTAGAATCCTCTCATCTCGAACGACCTCCTTGCCCGTGGATAAATTGCTCCCTGCAGCCGCAGAGTGTGATTCTTTCTCTGACCCTTGGCCTTCAGAGCTGTTTAACACTTGATAGGGACGTTTTCCTGAGTGCAGACAACTCAAGGTAATGGATTAGCACATTATCATTCAATTACAAAAATAGGATAGGCCCCCTCAGAATGATTTGGGAGCCTTCCTGACACATGCACATTATAAATGTAAGGTTTGTGTTAGTCATTTAACATGCAAGAATCATATACTCATCAGTCCAAAGCAGAGAAATGTTATTTTAAGTTAACTGTGAGCTAGTCCCTGTAGATATAACCCTTTTTCAATGATTCTAAATGTTATAGTAATTCACCATTTACCTTTGGATAAAGGATTAGTTTATCAGAAGTACATTCTCTTCCATAAAACATAGGTTTGAGAAATGAATGTTCCAATATGAAATCAATTGCTCAATATAATTTGACTCTTCCCTCCCTTTTCTTACATATTGTCACATATGAAATAATAACTTAGGAGTCTATTTAAGCATGGTATTGTCTATATAAGCTATTAATCGAGAAAACTCAGAGTCAGTATGCAACTCGCAAATATCTCTCCTCCTTCCTATCCCTCTCTTCCACATCTCCCTCTCATCTCCCTCTTTACTCACTTCCCCATCTCTTTCTATTTTCTCTTTCTCATCCCTCTCTCTTCTTCATCTCCCTCTTTACTCACTTCCCCATCTCTTTCTCTCTTACTTCTGTTAGATATGAAGTAAAACATACAAGTCCATGTAAGCATCTGAGTTACCACTGAAGGCATAGCATAAATGATAGTGGGCGTCTGAGGGTGTCATTACTGAGAAATGTCAAAGAAATTCAAAACCTTACATTTGAAAACAGGTTTGCATTCCTCCACTGAAGGTGACGTTATCATTGGAAACAATAAAAAACGAACTATTTTGATGTAGAATCTATAAATTGAATCGTTAAAGCAGAACAAAATGGTTGTATTGTAGCCTGAGTTCCGTGCAGCCTCTAGTTTCACCAGGTGGAAAGATGGTCCATATAATGTGAATACATGCAGAAGTAGACAGTAAGAGGCCCCTGACATTAGGCCTATTTTTTTAAATAGTAGGGGCTCTTCACTCTGCATAGCAGTATGAATAGCCTTAAAAAACAAACAACCCACTCCGTGGTAACGAGAGTCATATTTTTGACCCATATGCCCTAAGTGAAGCCGTTAGTCTCATCTAACAGACCCATGGGTTGGTGCTGGTGTGACAGTTCCAAGTGTTCAGAGCAGACGTCAAGCTTTCAGTTCATGGCTCAGTGGGGGGGGAAGCAGACCCATGTGAGACAGTATCAACGGCTGTAAAGTCCAGTTTGAGGCCCGTCATTCTCTCTGGGAGCAGGAAATGGTGCCCATTCTCGGACCAAACCATTAATGTCATGTAGAGCAGCCATAGCATCTCTGTGACTGCACTCAGCCGGACTGCAGCAGAGCAGAACTGGGTGACTCTTAATGAAGCTGTCCAAAGCCATAGGCAAAATGGATCCACGTGCTAACAAAAAGGACACAGGGTCATCAATGTCTCTCTTTACCATTGGCCTAATCATAAACATATAGTTGAACATATATCCAAAAACAAACTCCAGGCAGTACTTTTGAGCCTTGATGCAGAAAAAGCCTTCGATCGAGTTAATTGGAAATTCCTATACCAAGTTCTTGAAAAGTTTGGCTTTCACAAGACATTTATTAATACTGTTCAAGCATTGTACGACAACCCTTATGCAAGAATAAAAATAAATGGAGCCATATCAAATTCTTTCAACCTTGAGAGAGGGACACGACAGGGATGTCCAATTAGCCCTCTGTTATTCGCAATTTATATCGAAGCTCTGAGTTTGGGGGTTACTCAAAATAACAATATTACCGGCATAAAAGTATATGGCCAGGAACATAAATTATCATTATTTGCTGATGATATATTAATATACCTGTCAAACCCAGATGAATCATTCTTGAGTTTACTGACCTTTTTGGATACTTATAGTTCTGTCTCAGGGTACAAACTCAATATAACAAAAACCCAAATACTGAGCTTTAATTACAAGCCAAGCCAACATATAAACTCGACCATTGTTCTTAATTGGGAACTGGACCACTTAAAATATCTGGGAGTAAACATCTCTAAAGATTCAGAGGACTTGTATACACTAAATTTCAACCCTCTAAATCAGAAAATAAAAGAAGACATAAATAGATGGAACTTGATCCCAGTGCTGAGCTTTGAATCTCGAATAGAATCAGTGAAAATGAACATCCTACCTAGACTTTTATACCTTTTCCAGAATCTACCAATTGAAATCACAGACAAGCAGTTTAACGAATGGGATAAAACCATATCAAGGTACATTTGGCAAGGGAAGAAACCAAGGATTAGATTCTGTACTCTTCAACTAGCAAAAAACAAGGGAGGAGTAGCGCTCCCCTGCTTGAAGGACTACTATATATCAGCCCAATTAAGAAGCTTGTTCTGCTGGTGCAAGCCAGACTACAGAGCTAGATGGAAAGAAATTGAGAATAATGTATCAGGAGAAGTACCAATCGAGGCAAGGTTAGGGAATAAAAAACATATTAAAAACTTACTGGAAAAAGATAACCGCTGGATCAACCTCTCTTTAAAACTATGGCTGAGGGCCATCATCAGGAGTGACTTGCTGGAGGAAATGAAGATATTAAGATGGTGCTCACATGATCTTGATTTCACCCCAAGCAAGCTAGATACAACATTTAAAGGCTGGGCCAAACATGGCCTTACTTCATATTGCACATTTTTCAGCAAAGGAACTATGTTTGATTTTCAAACATTAAAAAAACGATATGGGTTGAATAACGGTGATTTTTTTAGATTTCTACAGGTACGCCATTACTTAAATAGTTCCCTGTCAGACAGCCAGAAGGCCCTTGAAAACCCTTTATTAATAGTTTTCACCAGTGCATACACATCAGACACAGGGATGAAAGTAATCTCCAAACTTTACCAAGCTCTTCAAGATATTAAAAAGGAAAATACTTTCTATATAAAACACAAATGGGAAAACGAAACAAAAAAACCCATCCATGACGAAGTTTGGACAAGCTACTGTACTTTTCAATGGAAGATCTCTAGCTCAGGCACCTACAGAATGTTTAGTTGGAAGATGCTGAGCAGGTATTTTTTCAGCCCTGCCCAGTCATCACATCAGCTAGGGCCCCCCAGCTGCTGGAGGAAATGTGGTTCTCAGTTAGCACATCACTACCATTTGTTTTGGACTTGCCCTTTAATAGTAACTTTTTGGCAAAAGATCCATGTAGAAATTGAAATAATACTACAGGAAAAAATCCCATTAAACTGGGACGAATTTCTATTTGGGCTCGTACATTCAATCCCCTCAAACTTAAAAACAAAACAATTATTTGGAATTCTTACTGTTGCAGCAAAAAAAGCAATAACTAGAAAATGGCTCAAAGCAGACATCCCCTCTCTTGACAACTGGTATGACAAAATCCATGAAATCTATATCATGGAAAGAATCACATTCTCAATGAGGCTACAGGAAAACACATTTGAGGAAATATGGAAAAAGTGGAGAATTTACATATCCCAAAGACGACCATCCCTTGTTTGACTGTTCCTATACACCGATTGAATGTATATAGATGTGTATGTATGGACACATGTATGTGTGTGTGTATTGTATGCATATATGCATGTTGATATGAATGCATATGTACATGTGTAGACATTTGCTATTTCAAACAACCCCTGTGTACTTTTTCGTTTTTATTTTATTTTGACTAATTTTGTTTGCTATTTCATTTGTCACTTTTGGGTCTCTAAAAATATATGATTTGAAAAACTGTACTTGTATTATAATGTGACCCCAAATAAATAAAGAATTAAAAAAAAAACAAAAAAAAAACTGAAATAGGTCTGTAAGAACTGCATTCACTTCTGTCTTTTCCTATCTTCGGAATCACAGATATTATAGCCTGTTTCCAGGAAGCAGGGGTCTCTCCTCCATTAAGGACATAATTGAAACACTTTAATAGCATAGGTGTTAATAGTTCCCTAAATGTCTTGTACCATTCTGCTGGAAACCCGTCTCCCCCTGGCACCTTGCTTGTTTTCAGTCTTGATATGGCACTGTCGATCTCTAAAATTGTAATTTCTTTTGTAACCAATTTATTTTGCTCCACACCAACTGATGGTAAGTCTAGGGAATCCAGGAAAGCTTTAACGACAGAGGATTCTGCTGCATTAAGTTGAGAGTATAGCTCTTTGTAATATCTTTCAAAGGAGTGTTGTATATCTCCTGGTTTATAACACATGTTGTTGGAATGTGGATCTCGGATTTTAAAGATTGACCTTTCAGATTGCTGTTTCCTTAATTTCCATGCAAGCATTTTTTGGGCTCTCGGACCGTTTTCATAGTAAGTCTGTTTGACATATTTTAGTTTAATCTCCACATGTTTATTTAATATCTTATTCAGTTCTTGTTTTGTTGCCTTAAGTTGTTCTAAAATTTGGGGGTTGTTTAATTCCACATGTTTTTGTTCTAATGTTTTCAGTTTGGTCGTTAGATCATTCAATTGTTTCTGTTTCTCTTTTTTCCTTTTTGAAGACCACATTATTAGTTTTCCTCTAAGCACTGCCTTTGCCGCATCCCATAAAACACTTGGTGAAATATCCTCAGTATTGTTGAATTCCAGATATTCCCGCATTTCCTTCTCAGTAAAATGTACACATTGACTATCATTAAGCAAGCTGGTATTAAGTCTCCAGAGAGTGCTTTTGGACGGTATATCTAAATGAAGTCTCAAATACACCCCTGCATGATCTGATACATCTCTAACACCGATATCACAGTCTATAATTCTGTGTCTCTCTGATTTAAACATAAAGAAGTAGTCAATCCTTGAGTAAAAGGAATGTGGGTGGGAGAAAAAGGTAAATTGTTTCACTGATGGGTGTAATTCCCTCCAAACATCAATCATCCCAATCCCTTTAAGCATTTTCCTAACATAAATTGACTCGGGATTAATCTTTTTGGTCGGATTTGTTGAGTCGAGACTAGGGTGTAGCTGCACATTCCAGTCCCCTCCACACACAAAAATGCCAGACATTTCTAAAGCGATTATATCGAATATTTTCTTAATGAACTCTTTGTCCTGTCCTGGTGGTCTATAAACATTGAGTAGTGTTACTTCCCTGGAATCGAGAATACCCTTTACCAGGACATAACGTCCCTCCTTATCAATCGTTTGTGATATTGGTTGAAAGGAAACTTTGTTTGAAATTAAAATAGCGACTCCTCTTGCATTTCCTTTAGTGTAGGAGGAATAAAATGTATTCCTAAATCCTAATTTCTTTAGTTTCTCATGTTCAGATTGTACTAAATGAGTTTCTTGCCAAAAGATTATGTGTTGATTTTCTCTTTTCATTTTTGCAATTAGCTTGCTTCTTTTTATTGGACTTTGTAACCCGTTAACATTAAGAGTAATTACGTTATATTCTTGCTGGAGCATTTGATTTCAAGTATTCTTAGTACATCCACATTGTAAACCCAGAGTGACCTTAACATGATAACGTACACATGAACAAAAACAAAAAACATGGAACTAATAAACATAAGGTAAACAAAATAGGCTTCCATCAGCGACATTACTTCTAGAAGTAAAATCTGAAATGGGGAGGGGGAACTCCTATGTAAGAAGGGCCTCCCCAGTGTAAACTGAGATAACTCTGCTCAGTATACACAAAGGGCACAACTCAAACCGTCCCAGACTAAAAGGTCTATTGATTTGAAATATTAAGGTTTGCTTCACACCCGGGAAAAAAAAAACAGTCTTTTACAGGATCAGATCCTACACAGGGACGAAAAACCACTAAATAAACTTAGAATGCAGTCTGATATTCGTTACAATTTTGTTGTTTGTCTGACTGGGTGTTCTTACCACGGTGCTGTCCAGTTATCTTATAGTGGCATTTATCCTGAGGAAATCAAACTTTATCTATGACGTTGCGTCGGAATTCCCTGAGGTTTTCTCGTGCTCTCTCTCCGTGAGCGCCCCGACGCGGTGCCACCTTCTCCCAGGATATTTTCTCCAGCCTTTCTAGAGGTGTTACTGGGGGCTCCGGGCCGGGGACGTTGTCTCTCTCTGCGATCATCCCCTTCTTCCTCAAATCTGCCATCGCCTCTGCTGAGCTGTTATAGGTAACTGGACCACTGTCAAAAAAAATGCGGAGTTTTGCCGGTGGCGGAGTGTGGAAGCGCAGACCTTTTTCCTTTAGTAGTTTTCTTATTGGGGCATACGCCTTTCTTTTCTTCTGTATCTCCGCGGGGTAATCCTGGTCAAAGTACACTCTAGTTCCGTTCAGGTAGACTTATTTTTTCTTCCATGCTGAGCGCAGCACCAGCTCTTTGATCCTGTTCTCCAGGAAATAAATCACCACTGACCGAGGGTTGGCATTCTGTGGCGGCTTTGGGCCGAGCGCTCTGTGACATCGCTGTACACCAAGTTCAGTGTCAGTGAGGGATAGCTCCGTCTTAATAAAGTTCTCAATAAACGGTTGCACACTGTCCTCTTCAATGTCCTCTGGTATCCCATATATGCGCATGTTGTTTCTCCGTGCACGTGATTCGAGGTCTGTGAGTTTAGCTTGGATGCTTTCCTGGGCGGCTAGAGCTTGGCAAATTACCTCCTTGGCTCCTGCGCTCCAATCCTCCATGTCTGATACCCGTTGTTCAGCTTCTTCCACTCTACACACCGTAGTCTTTAAATCTGTGGCAATTTCGTTTAGCTTGCGGTTGACATCTTCTCTGAACTCTCCCAGTTCCTTTTTAATTTCCCTGGAGAATGACTCGCGGAAGTTGTTTAGTTCAGTCTTCACATCCGAACGTATAGCCTTTATCTCTCCGTGTATAGCACCGATGCTAGCTAGCAGGCTATCCATGGCCTCGTGGTCGTCGTCGTCGCTGTCTTTTCCTGTGTTTTCAACAGTTTTTTCAGGATTCCGGGGTGTTTTGCCTCTTCCCTTCTGCACTTTTCCCCTTGGCATAATATTTAGCTTTGAAATGTTTAAACTCCAGTTATTTTAGGGGAAAATAGTGGACCTGTCTGGGAGCTCTCCGTTTATGCTGCCGCTCGCCCTGCTGCCATACCGGAAAACCAAGGTCTTATTTTTTAAACATATATTCTGCTATTATATTTTTGTATTCCATGTGTTCATTATTGTGCTTTTGACAAAAAGATGCCAAACACTGAAGAAAGATGATTTTTCTATTATAGTTGACTGTGTTCAATCATGGTGATTGAAGTGTTTTCAATCTTGTTCTACTTTTGATGTAATTAATGTGAGTGAGCCCACACAACTCTGAAGACGCTTATTGATTTAAGTATTGACTGAAATATTCTTTAGACTAATGTTAATTGATTATCATAAATTGATAAAAGGCTGGATCTGTAAAGGAATATTTTAGTCTTGTTAAAGTATATAGAGTTTAGTGACTTGTCCTCGGGAATCTGTTTCTGGTTAAAGTGTATTCCTGCCTGTAATGTGATCCATAGCTTCTCAGGAAGACACAGGTCAAGAGGTCATCTGATATCCTGTGGGGGGAGAAGCTTGGCTCATGTGGGTTTGCAATGCAACGAGTCTTTGTCTCGACATCTGGCATGCATTAAAGGAAAACCTTTTCACTTATGGCAGGTATGTTTCTCCTTTAAATAACGTCTCTAAATGTCAGGTAATCTGGTGAATGGATGACCATTAGGAGCTGGTGGCGCTTGTCTTTTAAAACTCATAGTCTGGTGCCGTGCGCTCCCTATGAAGCAGCAAGTAAGATTTAAAACATCTGCAGGGTGGGTCGAGCGACCCCTTCTCCCTGAACGATATTGGTTGTCAAAAATATGCACCATCACAATAAGTGATCCAAGGCCCCGCATGTATTACTCCCAATTATATTACTTTTTCAAAATTTAATTTGCAATCGCTCTTTGCCTAGTGTCTTTAAAACTCTACATCTTGGACGACAAACACATGTTATTTCCACCTTAACAGTTCTCCTATGGTAATATCCATGCTACAATGGATAAATCAATACTCTAGATTGGAATACCTTCTTTGGCTTGGTTCTAGCTCTACCTTTAACATTGTCCATTCAAATAAAGATTTGTCTGCTTTTATAGAGTGGTTACTAAAACTATCCCTTTGAACAGTAGATCTATATTGTAACAAATTAAATCTTCCCCAAATTCACACATGAATAAGAATCTCTTAAAGAATAATTTGTTTATATGATGAAAAGATTGAATAATATGTTCCACCCTCAGTGTGTTTTATGTGCAAACTCACTCACTCACTCCCGTTTTCCTTCTCTCCCCCTCTGGTTGTCAAGCCACGACCCCCTCACGTTCTGCCGGACCACGCCAACTCCTCCGGTTCTGTCCTCTCCTCTGTCCTGCCTTCTCCTCAGTCCATCCGCTCTTGAATCCTTCCGCTGTAACTCTTTCCAGTGGCCCAACTGCTTTGCTTTTCATCTCCTCCTCTACAGTCTCTTCGCTGTTTCATGGAGGGCGTATTCCGCTCTCATGTCCCACACTCTGCTCTTGTGCCAAATCTCGTGGCTCAGTTTGGAACTTCATGTCCTGTCTGAGGGACCGATGAGAGTTTTCCTCTTTGTCAGCATGCTGGTTTGGTTCTGGATTCCTCAGGTGGAGATGGTTCTGGATGCCTCAGGTCGTTGTTGGTTCAGCTCGGGTTCTCTGTCTGTTCGATGGAGGAGGAGGAGTCTCCTGTGGTGAAGTCATTTGTCTGCTTGGAAGATGGGGTCGTAGCATTCTGACAGGCAGAGAGAGAGAGAGAGAGAGAGAGAGAGAGAGAGAGAGAGAGAGAGAGAGAGAGAGAGAGAGAGAGAGAGAGAGAGAGAGAGAGAGAGAGAGAGAGAGAGATAGATAGAGAGAAGAGAGAGAGAGAGAGATCCAGTATAGAGCAGAGAGAGAGATCTAGATAAGTCTCTCTTATCGCTATCTCTATCTCCTCTATATCTACTATCGCTCATCTTCTTATATACTATCGATCTTCTACTATGACTCTCTCGGTGACCGCATTATACCCTTATCACAACTGAGGTAAATAATCCAATCCCATCCAATCCCTATCCACTCTATTTCCTAATCTTACTATCTGTTTTAGATGTCAAATGTAATCTAAACCCAATTCATGTCTACTAATGGTTTTGCCATATCCCTAAACATTGTTTTCCACCCACTGTAAACATGGCTACTACTCAAATAACTCTTTCAGGAAACCATCTTCTTCCATAAATTGAAATACCTAATCAAATCAAATCAAGTTTTATTTGTAGAGCACATTTAAAAACGATTTTGGTTGAGCCAAAGTGCTGTACATGTAATTTAAACACATAAAAACACATGACATCACAATAAATCACAACAGATAAAAACAACACATGGAACAGTCAGGAGTCGTAACCCCACTCTAACTAGAAGGCCAGAGAGAAGTAGTGTGTCTTCAGTGTGGATTTAAAAGCCCCTAGGGTCTGGGGCCGACCTCACATGGAGGGGAAGAGTGTTCCAGAGCCTGGGGCCAGCTGCTGCGAAGGCTCGGTGCCCTCTGGTTTTGAGCCTGGTCTTAGGCACTACCAGCAGCAGCTGGTCAGCAGATCTTAAAGCTCTGGCTGGGGTGTACCTACATGTTTCAAGCACCACATATTTTACACACTATAAAAGAACGTCCCGATATTTTCTCCATCACTTTAAATCTCACTGTTATTTAGAACATAAGTAACTTTTGTGACTGGACATATCTGCAATGTCGCCACAATCTGCTGGGGAATTTTGTTCTTAGAGTTTATACGTACAAAGCTGTACTTGTGGCTTAGTAGCCTGTTTCTACTGTAATCATTTTCAATAGTTGTGCTCAGGTCACCGGTCAGTTGTCCATAAACTTAACAGGGGTGTTTCTGGCACAGACTAAAACATGGATCCAGTGTATTTGGAGATTCCCCTAATCTGTAAATCCCCATCACTTACATATCTGGATCACTTAAACCCATCTCATCATTTGATACAAGAACTGCATATATGGGTATGGGGGGTGAATCATCTTGATTGTAACCGCCTCACCTTTGGGAACGAGTATTTCTAACTCCTCCTCTTGTTGCTCAGCTGATCTTTTGGCTCTGGGGATAAGTGAAAGTCTCTGAAACACAGCTGGAGTTTTGTTAGTGATGTGGGCATTATCTATGAGTGAACTAATGCAGTGGTTCTCAAACTTTTTTCAATAATGTACCCCTTTTGAAAAAAAATGTCAGCCAAGCACCCCCTGATCAGCGCAAAATCAATTTGTTAAGGAAAAAATGCCTATATAAAGAGGTACTGCACCATCAGTGTCTGATTTATTAAAACAACAACCTTGTAACTGAGAAACACTTAAATGCTACATTTCAAATGTTTACAATCCATCACTAAATTCATGGCAAACCAATTTTAACATCATGCAATAACACTAAGACGACATTAGTTGCATTGAACTGGTCTTTTTAATAAGTTGTACTTACAATTTAGTGAGAACCATGGGCTTGTGCTTCACTGAGGACCTCCTTTGTCATTCTGACAGGGAGGCAAACTGCAGTTATTACACGCGTTTTTAAATATGTGTAACTCTGTTAATATAAAACCCACACAGCTCAAACTTCCTTACTTTTCCTAAAATTAGTATATATATTTATTTTGGGGTGTGGGGAATGAAGAGAAAAAAAGATATGAGCATGGGATTTTGATCCCTCATATAAACATATGCATAATGCTGCGCTATACTTTGCGGCCACACGCCGTTGCCAAGCAACGCTTATTGTTTAGGTCCTTTGATAAGCAGGCAGTCAAATCATTGACTAGAACTAGCTAGATCTGATAGATTTGGACAAAAACGCGAGTGAAGTATAACCAGACGCGAGCGAGAGATCTGATCAGCTGCTGCTGACGGAGAACACGCAGCTTTTCCGGATCACAGCTCCGCCGCTGTAACGGACCGGTGAGCGGACCAAAATACACTAAGAGTTAGACCTAACACACTTAGCTAGTTTATCTACTCTGGAACTAGCTAAACTAGTTATAAATATATGTATTCTTTACTGTCGGGTCACTTATTACAGGTTCAGCGAGCTGCACAAGACTGACGGGCTGTCAGGAGAGGGAGAGGAAAAGAGAGCACCCCGTTTATTTTCCCCATTTTATTATCCAGAATTACTGTAAACCTTTGAATAAAGTAGTTAATCTACTATTAGTAGTTTGTTTAAATGCATTACTTATGTTGTTTTTTTTCATTAAAATAAAATAAATCTCACGTACCCCTAGGGGTCCGCGTACCCCCATTTGAGAACCACTGGACTAATGGGTCCATGTCTTACTTGATATTGTACTCCCCATCCAACCAGAAAGGTGCCAAGTGTAATGAGCACAATCAACAATGCTATTCTGACTCTTATCCCTAGGGGACCCCACAATTGGTTTGGCTTTGTTCTTGACATCATCTCTATTTTCTCCATGGTTGTGTCAGTTACAGAATTTAAATAATGAGTACTATAATAACGTATACAAAAATTGGACTCTTTTTCAGATGTGAAACAAAAAATAGGTTTTCACTTTAGTGTACAATCTATAAACATCTATAGACAATTCATCTTTTGAGCTGTTTCTATCTTTATCTTATTTCTATTTATTGTTTTGTTCCAGCTCTGCCAAATCAGTCGTAACTCCCAATAATGTTCTGGAAGATGCCAGTGAAGGGTGACAATGTGTGAGGTGGTGTCAATTTACTCCTTTTTCTTTACCTTTAAACCGTAGCGCGTGTGAAGTTCGTTACAACTTCTCACGGTTCTGACCAGCTCATTGTCTTTTGTGAACTTTCACCCTCACCCAATCACCTGGCCGAACAGGAGTCTCTTCTGGTGTCTCATCTGGTATCTCTGTGGTATTCCTAGCCTGTGTAGACAAAACTTGGACTCAGAGTTCTGACATATTCATCACTTCTATTCGTCTAATATCTAAAACTGGACCACTCCCTCCTTGGAGGAGGCCCAAGCTTCGGCATACCTTTTGTCGTTATGAGACCTATTGTTAACTACTTGTTATTATTTATTAACTACTGTCGCTGAAATCAACATGTCTGTATAATCATGACACTCCCTCCTTTGAGCATAACATGCTCAATTAATATTGCAATGATTACCCTATTCTGAACAGGACATCCAAAACCCATAACGTTGCATTAAATAAATATAAATTCTCCGTGTACCCATAAGGCGTACAAAAATATCGTATGATGTATGGTTTTCCGATGGTATAAATGCATATTCACTCAAATCTGCCATTAGCACAACAAATAGTTTACTTGTTTCAATAATGGCTTTTGTCATGGTATTATGCATCATTGTTGCTGCGAAAAACAATACCCCTGGTTTCGCTAATGCGTCTCAATAATTCTAGGATTAGAGGATTGGTTGATACTGCTGAACTAACATATGATAAAATAATATTTCTCTAAATTAGAGGGAAAATACGAACTATTCTCACAGAGGGTGACATGCATGAAGGGCTGGTGCCCCTCACTCAAAATGAGATATTGCCTTACGCACTACATTATAAATCAGTAAAGTTACTCAAGAATAAATAAATAAAAACTGATTCTTGAAACTGTTGTAAAAACCCTACAACTTCTTCATCCAAGCTCTCAATCAGTGTTATGTTATTTAATCTGCAGCTCATTGCCTTAAAACAGATACTTCAGACCGATTATAAAATGTTGTTTATGAGAAAAATGTAATCTGACTCCATGAATCACATCATTGTTTGACTAAAAAACTATACTTCCACTAACAATAAATGAAGTTCCCCTTTAAACACAGCCCCAGTCTTCTGACGGGGTCTATCTCTGTACTGGCTGGAAAATGTTGTGCTAGTCTCTGTCGCTCCGTCACTGTTCTCCCGCTAACAGTCACTCTCTAGTTCTGCTGGGTTCTTGTTGACTTCTTCACTGGTTTGAGACAAGCGACCCTATCGGACACCTCCCTTTGTAGCCAAACTTCACCACAGCAGAATCGAGTTTCTGTTTTTAGGTCTCAACAGCTCCACGTCAGGTGTATCACCGCCCCTTGAACTGCAGTCGGTGTAAACAGGAGGACTTGGTAAGGATTATCCTTCTTGGTGCTAGGTTCTATTTCGTCCCTACTGACCGCCAGAGGGGGTGCTTTAAGCACTGGATATGTCCATCGCGCACATGCGCAGCTCGAGTACCAATAACAACAAAGTCACCTGTGACCCACGTGACGCCGGCTATATCAGCCGGTGTCGTCAGAGGATCTGTTCCTTTCATCTTCTCGCTGCACGAGGGTACCGTGGCTACATTTTTGTAGCCTATAGTGTTCAGGTTTGAACGTTTGATCTGAGGGATATCTCTGCAAGCAGCTGGCCGCGTGCAGCTTCGCGACTGACAGTCGGAGCTACGGGTCGTTAACGCGTCCTCCAGGAGCTGTGGCCGGCTGTGCGCTGTGCAGAGCCTCGACAGACAGGTTTGTGTCAGCTTGTTGTTGCTGGTGATGGCTGTGTCCCCGCACCTTCTCCCAGCCAAGTTGTCCTGATTGCCGTCTTATTTTTTGTTTGGCTTAGACTTTCTGGTGACGACAGTGTTCCCGCTTCCTCTCCCATAAAGTTGCCCTTATGCTCTTTTCAAAGTTCTGCTGGTGGCGTTGTGCCCGAGCTATCATTAGCATTTGAGTCCCAGCTTTGGCTGCGTCCCTCATTCAATTTAGTATGGAAAGCCCAGAGTGTCATATTTTAAACCCGTTTTTCGTTTAGATGCAGAGAGTAAGGTAAGTGCTTTCTATTTCATAGAAGCTAATTATCTGGTCTTAATCTTTGTGTTCTGACTTGGTCGCTTGATTGTTAGCAGCAGCCGCTTGGCTAACACCTTGCTGTTAAGCTTAATTATCTAACTCAGCCGGTGAGGGCAGTGCTCCCGCTCCCGGTAACATAGGGTTTGATTGCAGTAGCGCTATATCGTTGTATTACTGCTCCTAGTACTAGACTCCTAGCACTAGGATGATATGCAGAGAACATCTTCACTGCGGGTGCTCTGCATGTGCGGTTACTACTGTAACCATGGCCTACGGTTCTATGCGGGCTGTTCTCTTTCTTAGAAGCTAATTATCTGGTCTTAACATTGTGTTCTGACTTGGTTGCTTGATTGTTAGCAGCAGCCGCTTGGCTAACACCTTGCATGTACTGTTAAGCTTAATTATTTAACTCAGCCGGTGAGAGCAGTGCTCTCGCTCCCGCTCCCGGTAAACGCATGGTATGGTTGCAGTAGCGCTATATCGTTGTATTTACTGCTGCTAGCACTAGGACGATATGCAGAGAACAATATTCACTGTGTGTGCTGTGTGCTCTGCATGTGTGGCCATTAAAGAGGATTTCATCCTCCCAATATTATATTATCTAGTGTGCAGCCGTTTGGTTGACAATTTTAGGCACCAGCCACAGTTACTACTGTAACTATGGTTCCAAGCCGCGTGAGTACTGGCCATAGTCAATACCGTAACTACGGCTCTCGGCGGTGTAAGTACTGGCCATAGTTTACTACTGTAACTACGGCTCTGTGCTGTGTAAGTACTGGCCATAGTTACTACTGTAACTACGGTTTCAAGCCGTGCAAGTACTGGCCATAGTCAATACTGTAACTACGGCTCTATGCTGTGTAAGTACTGGCCATAGTTACTACTATAACTACGGTTCTAAGCCGTAAGTACTGGCCATAGTTACTACTGTAACTACGGTTTCAAGCCGTGCAAGTACTGGCCATAGTCAATACCGTAACTACGGCTCTATGCTGTGTAAGTACTGCCCAAAGTTACTACTGTAACTACGGTTCTAAGCCATGTAAGTACTGGCCATAGTTACTACTGTAACTACGGTTCCAAGCCATGCAAGTACTGGCCAGAGTTACTACTGTAACTACGGCTCTATGATGCTGTGTAAGTTCTGGCCATAGTTACGACTGTAACTACGGTTCTAAGCCGTGTAAGTACTGGCCATAGTTACTACTGTAACTACGGTTATGCCGTGTGAGCACTGACCATGGTTACTGCTGTAACTACGGCTCTGTGCTGTTCTCTTCTTTAGAAGCTATTTATCTGGTCTTAAACATGTGTGTTATTTGACTTGATCTCGCTTGATCGTTAGCAGCAGCCGCTCGGCTAACGTCTTGCGTGTACTGTTAAGCTTCTTTATTTTACCCAGCTAGGTGAAGGCAGTGCTCTCGCTCCCGCTCCCTCTGCCGGTAATGCGGATGTAGCCACATCCCTTTTTCTGTTCGGCGAGTAGCAGCACCGCTCTACTCTTCCCGTTCAGCAGGTAGCTGGTAAAGGCTGTGTTCCCGCACCCGCTCCCGGTTACGCTGCATCTGGCATTCGTCTCTAACTCAACCAGTGAAGGCAGTGTTCTCGCCCCCGCTCCTGGTAGACGCTGAACTGCCTCGTTTTTCGTTAAGCAGGTAGCCGGTGCAGGCTGTGTTCCCGCACCCGCTCCCGGTTACGCTGCATCTGGCATTTGTCCTCTAACTCAACCAGTGAAGGCAGTGTTTTCGCCCCCGCTCCTGGTAGAACGCTGAACTGCCTTGTTTTTTCCGTTAAGCAGGTAGCTGGTGAAGGCTGTGTTCCCGCACACGCTCCCGGTTACGCTGCATCTGGTGTTCGTCTCTAACTCAACCAGTGAAGGCAGTTTCTCGCCACCGCTCCTGGTAAACGCCGAACTGCCTCGTTTTTCCGTTAAGCAGGTAGCCGGTGAAGGCTGTGTTCCCGCACCCGCTCCCGGTTACGCTGCATCTGGCATTTGTTTCTAACTCAACCAGTGAAGGTAGTGTTTTCGCCCCCGCTCCTGGTAGATGCTGAACTGCCTTGTTTTTCTGTTAAGCAGGTAGCTGGTGAAGGCTGTGTTCCCGCACCCGCTCCCGGTTACGCTGCATCTGGCATTCATCTCTAACTCAACCAGTGAAGGCAGTGTTCTCGCCCCCGCTCCTGGTAGACGCGGAACTGCCTTGTTTCTCCATTAAGCAGGTAGCTGGTGAAGGCTGTGTTCCCGCACCCGCTCCCGGTTACGCTGCATCTGGCATTCGTCTCTAACTCAACCAGTGAAGGCAGTGTTCTCGCCCCCGCTCCTGGTAGGCGCTGAACTGCCTTGTTTTTCCGTTAAGCAGGTAGCTGGTGAAGGCTGTGTTCCCGCACCCGCTCCCGGTTATGCTGCATCTGGTATTCGTCTCTAACTCAACCGGTGACGGCAGTGTTCTCGCCCCCGCTCCCGGTAGACGCTGAACTGCCGTGTTTATTCATTCAGCCAGGTGAAGGCAGTGCTCTCGCTCCCGCTCCCTCTGCCGGTAACGTGGGTGTAATTACATCCCTTTTTCTGTTCGGCGAGTAGCAGCAACGCTCTACTCTTTCCATTAAGCAGGTAGCTGGTGAAGGCTGTGTTCCCGCACCCGCTCCCGGCTACGCTGCATCTGGCTACCTACAGAATGGCTCATTCATGTAGCGCCCGTATGGCTTCTCTTGAGCCCGAGGACGGCCACGACCGCTGCCCCTCCTGCCTCGGCCGCCTCTGGCGGTCAGTAGGGACGAAATTTGAGCATCTGAGGGAGGTTCTCACGGTAAACGCCTGCATGACTCGGGCGCTCAGAGTGGCTAGAATCACTGAGGTGGAACGTCTGGCAGCAGCCAACAGACACCCTCCAGATCAATTCGGCCGTTTCCGGCGACTTGAGGGAGCGATGGCTATGGGTGCTACCCCAATAGAAGGACTAGAAACAGGCTGTCCTCTAAAGTGGATCGGCTAGCTGCCGATAGAGGCATGATGAAGTCGCCTCTTGGCCCTTCCGCCTGGGCCCGGTGTAGGGGCTGCTAGGGGGCCGCCTGCCCCCCCCCCCCCTTTTCGGTTGACGCACCTCCTTCGGTTGACGCACCTCTGTAGGAGGACGCCTTGTCGCTGGTACAGACTCGTCGCCAGGTTTGGCTGGCCCAGTCACCACTAACGGAGGCACGTAGGAGAGTCCTACGTCGCGTACCAGTCGAGCCAGGGGAGCTGTTTGGGTCAGCTGCCCTGGAGGCACTGGAGCGTGCTACCCAAGCTAGGCAGACCAGGCAGCAGCTCTCGGGTCTTCGCAGACCTGTGTCCACTCCCAGCAGGCCCAGGGGCCGCTCTAGCAGCCGCACTCAGCCGCCGGATTACTGAGGTGGTCTGCAGAGGTCTTAGCGGCCCACTCAACCGCCTCCCAATGACTTTCGTTACCCAGGTCGCCCGCCTTCCAGACGGCCTCGTGCCCCAGAGCCTTACCGGCGCCCCCCAAGGGGTTCCAGGGGCCGGGGGGCTGGGCCCTGAAATCCCGGGGGCGGTCGTCGGTTGCTTTCCCAGCAGCAGCTCAGTTACTGGGCGGTCTGTACTTCCGGCCCTTGGGTGGTTTTCACCTTAACCCAGGGGTACGGACCGCAGCTCCGGCCCCTAGCCTTCGGCTGGGTCTAATTGACAGTCGTCAGCGATCCGGCAGGGGCCCTAGCTCCGGCCCAAGAGTTGTCCGTCCTTCTGTCCAAGGACGCAATCGAGCCGGCAAGACCCTCTGCTTAGCCCAGGGGGTTCTACTCGGCGTACTTTCTCGTGAGCAAGAAAGTCTGCGGATTTCGCCCGATCTTGGACCTCAGAGGAATCAATAGATTCCTGAAGGTGCTGCCATTCTATATGCTGACCACTGCACATGCACAGGTGGAGTGGTTCTCAACCGTGGACTTGAGGGATGCCTACTTCCACGTGGGCTGGGCAAGATGGTGCCTTATATTCAGTTCCTCCGGCCCTTGGGCAGACTGGCGGCTGCCTCGGCCGCTGGGCCCTTAGGCCCGCTGTCGTTGCGCCCCATGCAGATGTGGCTGAACAGCCTTCAATTGGACGCCAAGTGACACAGGCACAGGGAAGTCAGGGTGTCGCAGCATCGCCTCCACTCTCTGTCATGCCGGAGGGGCAGAGCCTATCTCCTGATGGGCGTGCCCATGGGCGCCATCCCATCCCGCCAGGAGACCATCACCATAGGTGCATGTCTCTCAGGGTGGGGTGCAGTACGGCAGGGCAGGACCGTTCAGGGTCAGCGGTCTGCCCAGGAGGGTGCGCGCCAGGTCAACGTGCTAGAGCTTCGGGCTGTGCAGCTCGCACTCACGCACTTTCTACCCCAACAAGGGACAAGAATGTGCGTGTTCCTTGGGGACAGCATGTACGTTGTTGCTTAGACAACAGTCCCTTCTAGATAGTGGACGTTCTCACTCCACTCTGAATTTATGTGGCTTCTATTTCTGCCCGACATGTTCGGGTCGACGGTGCCACGGCGGGGTGCCACAGGTCGGTGTCTCTCTTTATGAGAGGGGCTTTACGGCAGCGTCCCCCTAGCACCCCGAGGGCTCCGTCTCGGGACCTGCCCCTGCTGCCGGATGCCCTATCATCTCCTCCCTTCGAGCCCCTGGTCCAGGTGGGGCTTAGTTGGCTGCCCACGAAGGCAGCATTTCTGCTTGCCATAGCCTCAGGGAAGCGAGTCGGGGAGTTGCATGTCCTCTCCATAAACGGTACATGCCCGAGGTGGGACTCTCAGGCGTTGCCCTTTGGGCAAATGTGGCATTCCTGCCCGGGTCCTTCCACAAACCCACTTCAATCAGCCTGCCAAGCTGGCACGCTTTGACATTCAGGATTACAGCACGTCAAAGTTGCTGTGCCCTGGGGGTGCCCAAAGGGCGTATATCAAGGCTACTGCCTGTATACGGCAGTAGGAGCAACTCTTGATTTTGCCCTGGCGGCACTAAAGGAGGTTATGCCCTCTAACCAGTGGCTGCCCCACTGGGTTGTCGATACCATCTCACAGGCTTACGGGGGCCAGTGGCCGCCCCCTGCCATCGGGCTGAGATGCCACTCTACAAGGAGCATCTCAACATCTTGGGCTGCCCTGAGGGTGGTGCCCCTGGAGACCATCTGTGCTGCGGTGTCGTGGGCGTCTTCTGGCACATTCTCCAGTTGTCATCAGGTCAATGTCGCCACACCCCATTCTTTGGGCGTGGTCCTTTTGCCGAGCTCCGCTGTTTCCAGTGGTGAGCAAGGGCTTGGATTCTTCATGACATTGTTGGTATAAGTCATCCAGTGCTTAAAGCACCGCCTCTGGCGGTCAGTAGGGACGAAATAGAACGATAGTTACGGCTGTAACTACGGTTCTATGAGTCCCGGATGACCACCAGAGTTTCCTGTCACTCAGAATTCTTGTGTGCTCGCGAGAAGATTCTGGGAACAGATCCTCTGACGACACCGGCTGATATAGCCGGTGTCACGTGGGTCACAGGTGACTTTGTTGTTATTGGTACTCGAGCTGCGCATGCGCGCGATGGACATATCCAGTGCTTAAAGCACCGCCTCTGGCGGTCATCCGGGACTCATAGAACCGTTGTTACAGCCGTAACTATCGTTTCCGTCTTCATATTTTGGGTGGAAACCCATCGTCTTGACCTCACTAGCTGTGTGGACACAATAGTTTTCTGTGTGGGGGAACAACATCACTCGTAATGTCTTTTCCTTCTCATAATTACAAAAATAGTCTGCTAAATGTTCTACTATGTTTTAATTAATCTTCTACTACTAATCTGTGGATGCTTTATATGTAAATGCAATATGCTACTCACTATCTCTTAAATAACATTCAACCTCTCCCTCCTGTGGTGACAGATATGGCTCAATGTAGCTGGATTTCAAAATACCCTTGGGCTGAGGATGGATCACCTGGTGGTCTGGCCCTCTGAGCTTCCTCATTGTTGTGGTTGATACCAGGGTGTCAGTGGCATTTGGGTCATGTTTGGCACCCCTCCTCCTCTTGGTTGTCCTTGGAATCCACTGCCACCACTGTGTCCTCCCCGGTGCTGATATTGTACGGACCGTGTGTACACAGGTGCTGGTGGCTGTGATTGGGTGGGGACATACACAGGGGTTTGTTGTGTCTGAAATTGGGGATAATACTGTTGTGTCTGAGGCTGCTGAAATGGTGTAGGAAAGTATTGTGGTGCTTGTGGTTGCTGTAATTGGTTTAGCGGACATTCATTGGACCAATGTGACATCTGTCCACATCTGAAGCAACCACCATTCTGGACACCTATTCCTCTGCCTCTTCCTTTTCCTCTGAAACCTCCTCCTCTTTGTTGATTCTGTATCTGATTGTCTGGCACTTCCTGAGCTTGAACTGTTTGCGGTGTCTGCACTACGGTCTCTGTTAGTATGGCCTTCTCTGTTGTAGCTGCCATTTGCCTTGCCACTTTCTTGTTTGTATTAGCTTCGGTATCTTTCTCAGCTATTTGTATCTTCACGAGTCTCCTTGCTTGGATTTTATCGTCTTCATCAAGTCCTGCTTTTGCTGCCTGGTGTCTGATATCGTGGTGAATGAGATGTTGTCTCCATTGTTCAGCGGGTTTATTGTCCAATCCCACCATTTCTTCCAGACGTGCCTGCACTGCTAGGGGAAGGGCTTTAATGACAGAGTTCTTCCACACCATTTCAATAGCTGGAGAAAGATCATGTCTTTCACCCGTGCAAGCCTCCTACACTTCTTCACATTTCTTCAAGAATGCATGCATGTCTTCCCCCGGTTCCTTCTTCAAGCTGGTGAGAGCATATAAACTGCGTGTTGTCGGGTAGATGTGACGAATAGCAGCCCAATATTTCGACCTGATGTAGTTGAATGGAGTGTCATCTGGGTCTTGTGTGCAATTGGCCTCGGAATCTATTGCTCTCGCTTCAAGTCATCCTTCAATCCGTCCGAGCAGGGCCCTTATGTCTCCCAAGCATAGGTGGTCTTGGGCTGTGAATCTCTCCAGATCATTCACCCACTTCTGACCTCCTTTTATGAGTGGAGGTAGTTTTCCCACTAATGCTTCCATGTCCCTGTGATTCCATGATTGGTATTGAAATCCTCCTTTTCCGGCTGCTATCAATGGCATGGCGCTATGTGCGGTACTACTGAGTCTTTCAGCTATGGGCGCTGTCCAAGTTTGTTGGTTGATTTCGTCGCCTCTGCTTTTCCCTGAGGGTGTTGTAAAACCCTGTTGTTGCCGTGTGTGTTCTGGGTATCCTGAGTGTCTGCTGGTTACAGAATGTGCACTGTCGTTGTCATCTCCATGTCCTCTGTAATTTTGTTCATCAGGAGAGTAATTTGTTCGGCGTGTTCTTTGAGAGTCTTCCCATCCCCGGGTTCTTTGTTCTTGTTGTTCTCTATTTTGGTTCTGGTGTCTGTCTTCCATCATGTCCCGGAATGTCACATCTTCTCGTCATCTTTTCGCCAGACGTTGTTGGTGTTTATCTTCCTCCCTTTGTCTTTCTGCAATAATGTCATTATTGGCTTCATCTAATTTTCGTAATTCTTCAATAATGTCATTATGTGCCTCTTCTGCCTCTCGTCTTTCTTCAGCATGTCTGTCTTCCATTTCTTGTCTGTGTTTTTGTGCATCTTCCTCTGCTGTTTGTGGTTGAAGAGAGAAGATAGGCCCAACTTCTCTCACATAAGCGGCCATTTTTCCTGGATCTGCACCTGTTGATCTGTTGGTTGACTGGAATGACATGGGTGTTTGTTATATGTCTCGCTGAAGTTGGCTGTCTGTAGGCATAGTTCTTAATGCGTGCATTTCGGCTAAACGTTTGTGTTCCTCCAGCAGCTGGATGGATTGAGTCGTGAGCATTCTTACTCCGTATTCCAATTCTTGAAGACGTCTTGTTGTGGGGGCTCCCTCCAATTCCAATACTCCTCCCAAAATACCGAACATTGGGGCTTGTATTGAGGGTTGAAGGAGAGGTTTGGTTTCTGACACGTAGGGAGGAGGTTCTTCAATCAAGTCTGGATGGAGCTTTGAAGTTTGGATAACTGGAGCTTCTTCTGTCTTTTCTGTATTTTCCTCATTTGCTAAAATGTCTGCTTCTTGAACCACATACATGCTGTTCGTCGATCCTTGGCTGGTATATTTCAGATGGAGTATCAGACTTGTAACTGTTGTTTTCCTTTTCTCAGCTTTTTTCATAGCGTGTTTAGCAGGTCCATACCAAGGGGGTTGTCCAGCTTTCTCCCATGTTTCTTGTTGTTTTAGGTATTCTCCATCTTCATATTCAACTACAGCTTTCCTATGGGCTTTTGTTGGTCCAGGTTGGTCGTCAGCTGGAATCAATCCTCTTGTTTGCCACTGTTTCAACAAGTCCTCTAGTTGTTTCCATATCTTCTGTCTATCATTCGGATTTGTTGTAGCATCTGATCTGATTTTTACCCTTTCCTTGATATCTGCAGTTGAGCCTGGCACAAGTGCTCCTGACTTTTTATATTTTGGTGACATATTTCTTAAATACTTGGATAAAATTATCAAGGATGAAATATTAATCCACTGACACCTTTGTGTTTCTTATCTTAAAATTAGAAACCACATGTAATTATATCTGTGTGTGGTGAAGTATGTGTTCATTTGAATGCTGTCAAAATTATCGCGTTAACGGCGGTAATTAATTTTTGAATTAATTGCGTTAAAATATTTAACGCATTTAACGCATGTGCAGAATAGCCCGCCCCATACATCCCACCAGTGGCAGCGCCAGGGTATGGCTGGGGTAGGCTACACCCATACCAAGAAATGGCTTAGCCCCACCATGAAAAATGATGTTAAAGTAAGCAAAATAAAGTCCGCCAACTCGCGCCGAGAATTGCACAGACAGCAGTTAGTAAGATTGATTTCAGTAGCCGAAGACCAGAAACGGTTTTGAAAACTTTTGTCACGTAGTGATCGTCTTCTCAATAGAACATCTTTGATATTGTCCGTACTGTCTGTCACTTGTGTCTCAAAGCGCATTTGCGTACGTACGTACTTGTGAAGCTTTTCCAGAAGGCGGTTAGATCACCGGACGAAAGAGTCGGTCTCCGTGTGCACAGACAGGGCTGCTGTTAACGTCGGTCTGTACAACGGAATTGTGCCAAAACTACGCCAACTGGCTGCAGAGGGAGACTCCCACCCTTCACTGGAGAACTGCGCTAAAACAGCTGATCACAACGTTCACACTCTGTGGTCACAAAGTACTCCACTAGCCCCCCCCCCCCCCGACTTTCCTGAAGTACTCCCCCGTTGATAGAAATCAACACGTAATGAATTAAGACCCCACGGTTTGATGATTGATAGGTGTGTGGGCTGTCTTTCATTTTGACACACAGAACATTTTTATAATAAACATACATACGTATGTTACATGGATATATCCGCCTTCTTTCATTTATCTTTCCATTCCCACAACAATATACATAAAGAAATGGCATATTTTGGACATAGTTCGAATGGTGATTAATCATGATTAATTAATTTTTAAGCTGTGATTAATCTGATTACAAATGTTAATTGTTTGACAGCCCTAGTTAATTTATAACACTTCAAATTAAACTTCAGCATACTATTGTAATCCTGCCTAAAATGTGTTTTATTTATAATTCTGTACAACCAGCTGAGTGCGCTGTTGTAATTTTCAGTTTCATCCACCAGGGGTAGCTATTGTAAAACTGAATTCAATGTGACCAGAATAAACTTATCTTTCTTAAAAATATCTTTCAAATGGGAAGAACATTACAATATGGTTAAACAATAGAGCATAAACAAGCCAAAACACATTTGCAAGCACAAATACTTCAACAATCCGTTCGGAAAGCCTAAAAATCTGGTATCTAACAATTCACTACAGAACACAAAATACAATAATCGTTATTTACAAACACCAAACTTCAACTACAATATGTATAGACAACCTGATTTAGCAAAATGAACTATTTTCTAGTTCCAACTGTGACAAGAAGTATGATTTGTTCTTCACCAGGAGTGCCTAGCCTCATGTGAGTGGAACTAGGTGTATCAAAACAAACATAGTAAAGAAATTAACTAACTTTCAATTAGCATTTCACAAAATGGCGACTGCCGTGTGTTCATGTTGACAACATGAGGTCAAAACATGATGGCTACTGATTATTTCGACCTCTGACCCCCAGAACAAAGAGCTTTGTGAAAACACAGTGGACTCTCCCAGATGAGGTGAAATCATGAGGTGCTGATCTTAATCAAAGAAACCAGCTATCAGGCTAAACTTTAGCGTAGCACAACAGCAAGACACACTCCAAAATGCTGAACAATTTACAACAATAATAATAATAATAACAATACAAATAGTTAGAGACCATCAAAACTATTAGTCTATGGTCGTCCGAGGAACTCTCACGCTATTATGCGACCAAATGGGAAGCCAGTCAGACACTATTAGTAGAATATCGTCTAACTAACGCACAAATGCCGAATTTCTTTCCGTAATGCACACGCAATGATTAAAGAGTACACCTTGGACTTCCACAGACTCTTATCACCAATTAAACAAGAGACCATCTCATTTATTTGGGAGTAAACCAACGGATGCCATCCGAATCACAACTTTTCCAGAATTAAGTAAGAAACCATCTTTCTAATCAGGAACCTAGAACAACGGACTCCATACAATTTGTTCAAACAACACAATATTACAAGAATTAAACAGATACCATCTATTTTATTCAAGAACTTAGAACACTGGACTCCATCCGTTTGTTCAACCAACACACAAAATATATATAAATACAAACTATAAGTACCGGCTAAAAACACATTCATATATATATATTAGGGCCGGGACTCGATTAAAAAAATTAATCTAATTAATTAGAGGCTTTGTAATTAATTAATCGAAATTAATCGCATTTTTAATCACATATAAATATTTGACCTGAGAACAGTGAGAAGCAATTTTTTTCACATGGATTTTAGTATACCATTAGGCGCATTCACACCGCAGTACTTTTCCCACAAAGGTTCATGAGAATTTAGTTCATGAGAAATCTTTGAACCTGGGGGTGGATTAGGCAAATGAAGCCGCTGACGTCACTTCTTCTTCTTCTGCTTTGGGTTTACTGGCAGGCCGCAAACCACTTCACGGCGTATACTGCCGCCCAAAGTCCCCGGAGTTGGGGACTGGCTTCAGTAGAAGCTGCTGGGAGTCCCAGCAGCCTTCCGAGTAAATCGCCAGAACGCCGACACCTCCCCATCTCCACCGCTCCCATGTTTTATTTTGTGTTGCCATAAGTTAGTCTCTCTGCGTTTCTGCGCTGGGCTAATGCTAATAATGCTAATGCGAGGATAATAAAATGGCGGCTTCACAAAACTTTTTGGGAGTTTTACGGGGCGTGGTTTGTAATCCGCCCAGCCAATCAGAAATATAGCTCTTTTCTCACAAGAGAGCCGTACAAAAGTCCCTGCTTTCGTGGGGGTAAAAAGGTTCTCATGAACTAATTTTAGTACCGGCTCTTTTTGGTGTGAACGCGATAAAAGAGGCTAACGTCCACACTAGCTTCCACGTTAGCTGCTATATGTTTTGCATTGAGGTGATACTTGAGGCTTGATGTGCTGCGGTGATATGCGAATTCCTTTTTGCATAATTTGCACACAACCGTGCTCTTATCGACGCTTCCATCCGTCCGTTTTTTAAAACAACATTTCCCACTGTTGTTCACTGTGGTTTGTTGTTGTCTGAAGTCATGAACGTTAGTTGGTGCTCCAGTATAATCGGTACGCCTGAAACTCATCCAGTGAGAAACGTTCCGCGGTGCAAAAATAAGTGCGATTAAAATGCGTTAATTTTTTTAACGCGTTAATTTTTGTGTAATTAATTAATCTTAATTAACGCGTTAAAGTCCCGGCCCTAATATATATATATATCCGGCTTAAGAATTCATACATTAGCATCAGGCATGCAGCGTTAGTGAAAGAAGAAGGGAAATGCTTACCTCCTGTCTGGCTCAGAACAACGCCACGTGTTATAGCTGCCTAGTATGCTTATAAAATGTAGGTTTGTTTAACATTAAATGCAGTTATTTTCAGGATCACCTGCCAGCCATAAACACACAAATCTAAACGTTTCTACATAAGCTATGAAGAATTCGATTCAACTAGCTTCTTCTCACCATGTTTCTGGGCCCTTGTGTGTCTATGGTGCAAGATCTCCGTTGAAAACCAGCTTGTTGTCTCTCCCGGTCTAGCGAAATCCACGTCGGGGAAAACCAATTATTAGCTTATTCGTTATTCTCGCGTCCAGGAGAGAAGTTTAGGATAAATGAGACCAATGGAGTCTCAGGCATAAGTTTCAAATGGTTACTTTAATTAAAAATATGGCACGGTAATGAATCAAGCAGGAGATTGTTCAGTCAGAAAAACAGCTTTGTTCTGGCTCTCCTGAAGGAAAGAGACCCTCCACCTTTCCAGCTGTTATATATATATCCTCTGCTGGCTCCTCCCTGTGGGCCGGTTGGCGCTGCTGGGGGCCGGTCCTCCACGTATTTAATGTCCGTTGTTACGCATATCAGAGGATACAGACATTGTACATCCAATATATATCTATACACGCCTTTTCTCCTCCTTAACTCTTTCATGACTTTTCATTTAACACATTCTAAACGCTGTAATCAATACTCCAGAAAATACAGGAAATACTTCACGGCAGTTTGGTTTCCGGTCGTTCCGGATGTTGTCACATGCTACCCACATCTGTAAACAATAACGTATTCAAATAAACTGTACCTTCATTTAATATTCAACAATAATAATATCTCGATGTCTATAGTTGTAGTGTTAAAATCAGTATGTTTCAGTGTGCAACACTCCGTGTCATATCGCTACTAAATTCACCTCTATAGTAAATGGTATATTAGCCACATGCTAAATGCTAACCGGAGATGAAGGATTTTCAGAATAAAAGCTTAACAACTGGTTGTGCACAAGAACTTCTGATTTTTCAGTATAAAACAGCATTTAAACTGACGGTATGTTTAAGGTACTTTATGCCATCAAAACATTGATTTTAATTTCTAACAATTGCCAGTGTTTTTCGTTGTTGTGAGAAAAGCAATCGCCCTCTCGGATTTTTTAACAGCCCCCTCCGTCATTTCATCCTGGAGCCGGGCCTGGGGGGTACGCCGTACCCCCACTTATTTGAAGCATGATCTTTTTTTTAATAGTCTAATAAATATAAAATCATTGCCAGTGTTATCAGTTGCAAGTGTGTATTTGTTGTAATAATGACAAAAACATAATACATTTCACAGTAATTATAATAAAAAATGAAAACGATTTCCTTAAAAAATGATGATTTGTCATCACGCTCGTGACCCCGCGGCGAGCTGGGGGTGTGTCAGTGATTTGGCGGCAGCTCTTTCCCTCAAGAACAACGAGAAAGCTCTACAATGGCAGGCAAACATTCTATACTTGACTTATTTTCTAAAAAGAATATCATTCACAAAAAGAAAAAGGCTAGCAGTACCGAAGCTACAAGTGAAGCTGCTACTAGTACATCATCAGAAGAGCCGCCTAAAGATGTGGATAATGAAAAAAAACACATTTTATGTTTTTGGATTTGATCGAACTTCCAGACCAGAGAGCCGACACAATTATGCAGCACTTGTTGAAATGCCTCCAAGGACGTGGCTTCGATGACGCTTACTTGAAGAAGGATTTCATTTAATTTGCAAGTGATGGAGCAAGCGTCATGTTGGGACGAAAATCAGGTGTAGCCAAACAGGGTTGCGTTCCGATAATCCAAAAATCAGCTCCTAAATTCTAACCCTATCTCCTATTCCTTGACCTCTGAGTGAAACGTTACGAGGTTAGTGGATAGGAGAATTCAAAAGGATTTAGGAGAAGAGACTGCGGTGCTTAGAGAATCCGAATGCACTTTCACTATCCGACGTGTTTATGATGCGCCAGCGGACGTCATGAATGTGCGTCTGCTGCTGTGGGGAAACTATGGAAACTACAGTTTTCTATACAGCGGACTACAACATGGATGTTTAAAAAGAACGAGGGACTACTGTAAACTCATCTAGAGACTCTACACCGTGCTCTGATGCTGTTGTTTTATGCTTTATGAACGGGGACAACAGAGAAACATATTCTTCATGACCAAAGTTGGAATTGAAATAAAAAAGGAAAGTGAAACTTATGCTCGTCACCCTCTCCCTCCGGTCCACATTAATACGTATGATTGTATGAACTATTAAAAGATCTTAAAATAAATACAAATGTATTTATTATAAAAGTTAGTCCTTAACATCTATCACTGTGTATATCACCATTCAAACATCTTTTAAAAGTTGAACAACCCCACACAGCTCAGTGAAATGTTGACTTTATTTGATCATTTCAGTAAAAACTAACGTTCATATTTCTCTTTTTGATTATAATACTGATGAACGTTCAAAACAAAGCACTTTGGCAACTTACCACATACGTTTTAAAATGCGTAATAAGCACCGTAACTTTCATGATATAATTTCTCCCATTATCGTTTGTGTCCGTGAACCAATAGTATGAAGCTGCAGCGTCGGAGGCTGCACTCTCAGGACCGCACTCTCAGGACCGCACTCCCACGACCCTAGTTGTTTTGCGTATTGTGTTGTGTACTTACCATAGACTGTATATATAAAGTAACATATTATATCTTATATTATTAATATATATATAAATAATTCTGATAAAATGTTATTCCAGCGTCAATAAATGTGTGTATAAATAAAATAAATGAGTGTTCCCAGTGTGTTTAGTGTACAACATCACATGTCATTTCACCTTCAATTCACGGTTTTCAAAACGTTAGCCACATGCTAATGCTAACCGGAAATGAAGAATCTTCAGAATAAAAGTGTTAAGTTAATAGTTAGTGTGAACTTCCGGGTTTTTCAGAATAAAACTGCTTTAAATTAAAACCCTGTATTTAATTTAAATTACGTCATATCAACATTGAAACATTGAGGTTTGGGAGGGAGGAAGGAAGATTAGGATTAGGTAAAAAGGTAGGGAGTGGTTAGGGTTAGGATGGGGGGAAGGGAAGGGTTAGATTGCGCACTGCATTGAGGGGCTTCAGGCGTTCATGTGAACGTGCTCCGTCACGTGCCGCCGTGACGTGCTCCATCGGACCTGTGTGTGCGGTTCTACAAGTGCAGTCCTGTAACTGCTGTCTCCGACGCTGCAGCTTCATGCTACTCCCGTGAACGGCCGACTGTTGAGTGACGGCAAATGCTGCGGCTGCAATGCATTGTGGGGCAGCATTTTCTCCTCTCCTTTCGGTTAGGGAGGTCCAGTGGTTCCTAAGCTAAAGGAGATTATAAAGGAAGTTTGAAACCTCCTTTCCTTTCATTTAGAGAATTGGAACGGCACTTATCATGGCTGCCAGTGACGTACTTCCGGGTCATTTCACTCCGTTAGGAAGGTTCCTAAGCTAAATGGACTATTGGAATGCAACCCAGCTTTCTGAACTGTACCCTAATATAGTCACCTGGCATTGCCTAAATCAGTGGTTCTCAAACTTTTTTCAATCATGTACCCCCTTTGAAAAAAAAATTCAGCGCAAAAACAATTTGTTAAGGAAAAATGCCTATATAAAGAGGTACAGCACAGTGCTGCACCATCGGTGTCTGATTTATTAAAACAACAACCTTGTAACTGAGAAACACTTAAATGCTACATTTCAAATGTTTACAATCCATCACTAAATTCATGGCAAACCAATTTTAACATCATGCAATAACACTAAGACGACATTAGTTGCATTGAACTGATCTTTTTAATAAGTTGTATTTACAATGTAGTGAGAAACATGGGCTTGAGCTTCACTGAGGATCTTTGTCATTCTGACAGCGAGGCAAACTGCAGTTATTACACTCTGCGTTTTGAAATATATGTAACTCTGTTAATATAAAACCCACACTGCTCAAACTTCCTTACTTTTCCCAAAATTGGTATATCTATTTATTTATTTATTTTGGGGCGTGGGGAATGAAGAGAAAAAAATATATGAGCATTTTATGAGCATGGGATTTTGACCCCTCATTCCTCATATAAACATATGCATAATGTGCTGCGCTATACTTTGCGGCCACAAGCCGTTGCCAAGCAACGCTTATTGTTTAGGTGTCCTTTGATAAGCAGGCAGTCATATAATTAACTAGAACTAGCTAGATCTGACAAATTTGGACATAGACGCGAGTGAAGTATAACCGGACGCGAGAGAGAGATTAGATCAGCTGCTGCTGACGGAGAACACGCAGCTCTGCATGATCACAGCTCCGCCGCTGTGACGGATCGTTGAGTGGAGCAAAATTAAATACACTAAGAGTTAGACCTAACACACTTAGCTTGTTTATCTACTCTGGAACAAGCTATACTAGTTATGCATATATGTATTCTTTACTGTCGGGTCACTTATTACAGGTTCAGCGAGCTGCACGAGACTGACGGGCTGTCAGTAGAGGGAGAGGAAAAGAGAGCACCCCGTTTATTGTTCCCATTTTATTATCCAGAGTTACTGTAGACTTTTGAATAAAGTAGTTAATCTACTATTAGTAGTTTGTTTAAATGCATTACTTATGTTGTTTTTTTCATTAACATAAAATAAATCTCACGTACCCCCTGCAGTACTGCAACGTACCCCTAGGGGTCCGCGTACCCCCATTTGAGAACCATTGGCCTAAATCATCGTTTGGAGCTGGCTGTGGGGGACACGGTGTCTGACGTGAATGGTGTGAACCATTTCCAGGCGTTTATGGACAAATGATACACTGTGCACAGCAGATCAGCCCTAAACCAACGAGAACTGGCTGAGTGTGCTGCTGACTTGCATCAACAAATAGGAAAAATAGGCCGTGTGTTGAGCACGAGATGGGTGGCCAGTGCACAGTATCCGCTGTTTGGAACAACATTGAGTCACTATGTGCACACTTTAGCTTTGCGATGACAGATGAGAAACGATCAGCAAACGATAGAAAGCTGTATGAAGGTCTGTTAAAGCGGCTGACTTCAAAGCAGTTCCTTTTAGATTTAACGCTTATGTGTGATACACTGAATGAGTTAGCCCTGTTGTCAGAATGTTTGCAAAAGCGCACAACATCAGTAGCCTACGCCGACAAACTGTTCCACCGGAGCAATCGTTTTATCAATGGACTGGGGGAGCGACCTGAGACCAAGGTCCTTGCAGCTGAAAATGCCATATCAGAAGGCAGACTGGGCACAGTTGTGCTCACAGACAACTCCAAAATCGTCATCATCAATCGTCAACAATTTCTTCGGAGTCTAAGCAACAACCTTAGCCATAGAATGTTCACTACTGCATCATCTCGTGGAGCAGCCTCGCAGGCCCAATCGGACTCAGACTATGTTCACTTGCTCGCTCAACTAAAAGTCCTGGAACGCGACAACTGGCCACCAGCTCAGACCATGCCGCCTGGCTATGGAGAGGTGCAAGTGAGTGAACTGTGCCAACGATTCAGGCTGCCGACTGTAAGTGTAATAAATGCATTCCGAGACTTTGTCGAGAGCACTGTGGACGATGCTACACCTGCCGAGCTCAGGCCCTTGATGAACTGCACTAGACTCATACCATGCAGCACGGCAGAATGTGAAAGGGGTTTCAGCCAGATGAATCTGATCATCACCCCAACATGAAACATTTGCTGATTGAACGGGTATCCACCTTGATGTTCATCAAGCTACATGGTCCACCTCTAACCCAGTGGGATCCGACAGGATATGTGACAACTTGGCTGAGACGACATCGCTCAGCTGAAGACAAGAGATCATGACAGGCTGCAGCCGAATCTCGCAAGGATCCAGACCCACTGTGGCGTTTCCTCTGACTGACTTCAACAACGGTGAGTAACACTGATTTTTTAGGCAGTGCCGCTGCTTATTACTGTTTCTTTATAGCGTGTGAAGCGGCGCTGTCTGCTTATTTGCAATGTACGCTAGGCCGAATCAGAATAATTTCAAGTCCAGATTCAATGTTGTTTGCATAAGTAGGCTATATTTTTCGTTTCGTTTATTTCATAAGTTAATTTCAGGACAACTTTGGGAATTGTGTTTGTTTGTTATGAGCAGTATTGGGACTAACGCGTTACAAGTAACGCGTTACTGTAACGCCGTTATTTTTGGCAGTAACTAGTACTCTAACGCATTACTTTTTAAATTCAGTAACTCAGTTACCGTTACTACATGGTGCGTTACTCCGTTACTGCGTTAGTTTTTTTTATATAGTCAACAGCCAGGCGAACAGAGATGAGAACTGTACTTAAGTACAGTAGGCTACTTGAGTAAATGTACTTAGATACTTCCTGTGTCACATGCGGAGACGGGCTGTGGGCGTGTTTGTGTTGTTTACTAACAAGACTATCATGGCGGCGGCGGAGCTCAAGTCTAGTTTCTCCACCTGGAGATATTCTCACTATTTCACTTTTGTCGAGCACAAAGAAAAGAAAGTTTCTGTTAAATGTAAGTTGTGTCCTGGCGGGTCAAAGATCTTATCTACTGCCCAAACCAGTAATTCAAATCTCTTAAAACAAATGCAAAAACAACATGCTGGGACGAAGCTAGTAGCTAAGACCACAGAGACTCAGCCGACGCCACTCCACCTCCACCTAAGCAACAGCGGCTGGATTTTAACCAAGGGACTGCTAGCCAGGGAAAAGTCGATAAAGCCATTGCACGGTATGTTGTAGAACACATGCAGGCTATTGCTACAGTGGAGTCACCCGCTTTCAGGGAGCTAGTTAGCATGATATTATGTCCGGGCGGCACACGCAGGGTTGGGTTGTAACGGAATACATGTAACGGCGTTACGTAATCAGAATACAAAAATCAAGTAACTGTATTCAGCTCGCGTTACATTTGAAAAACGAGTAATCTGATTACAGTTACTTTCGTAAACCTGAAGTGAATACATTTTGGATTACTTATTGGAATTATTGGTGGAAAGATTTCCTCACAACATTTAATATTCATTACTAAAGGTACAGCCGAATCATCACAGCCCACAAAACCTATTACCGCCGCAGATGGACCAAAAAAGCGTTTGAAAAAAAATCGCGGGTCCGCTCAGTGAAACAATAACAGCGAAACATGGAGGAACACAAGTCTGCGTTTAAATCGCGTGTGTGTGTGGTTAAAACACATCAGCCTGCGGTCGCTCTTTCTTTAGCCTTACTAATGATTATTTCTGAAGGTAAACACAGTGAAGGCGGTGCGTGAAAGGCACTGCGTGCTCGTCTTCTCAGAGGCTGAGTTAACCCTCCCGCTGCCTCCTGGCGCTGCAGAGATTTCATGAAGTGAAGGAGGTGTTCCTTCTATAAAACAGCTGCGGGCAGCAGATACTGTGAGAGTCACGGACATGAATTCATAGATCAAGGCAGACTGGTGCACACACTCTCCTGTTTTGCCAATCCGGTGCTTAACCCTCTGGAGTCCAGGTGCGCATAATTTTACGTATTTAATCATATATTTCCGATTATAAGGAGTAGAAATATGATTCAGATATCCGCGTAATCGCTGGAAGAGTAGCTTTCCAGCGGTATCTCCTGTGAGACTGTAACCAGGGCACAGCAGCCAATATGGCCGCTCAAAGCAGCTTGACTTTACACTGTGTGGGATTGGTGGATTTGTGTGTCCGTCAAGGAAATCTCGGCCGGCAGCCATCATGGTCTGAAATGACCAATGGACATCGAGAAATCACTAAGGACCTACCCACCAAGTAAACAAAACATAAACCACGTGTCTCCCATCAGTTTACGTCTTTGAGGAGAGAGAGAGAGACAGAGAAAATGGCTAAAAAAAACTTTGCAGTTGCCGACTTCGCTAGAGATTTTTTTCGCTAGCAGCAGTGAAGATAGAGCCTCAGAACCTGAAGTCTTCGACTCTTCTGAAGAAGAAGAATACAAAGACAACAACAAGGATCCATTTGGGCATGGGTAAGTGTAAATATTACAGTAATAGTGTACTGGCAATGTGTGGGGAATACCGCGAAAATGAACAATAGGTTTATTGATATATATTATTTATCGATAGTCATGAACTTTTTATTGGACAAAATAGACTCTCCATTAGCAAACGTTTACTCTGTGTTAACGTTATTTTGGTGTGTAAAAGTGAGATTACATATGTAGAGGATTAAATTAATCATTTATTCGTCCCACAACGGAGACATTTACAGTGACATGTTTTTGCCATCGATTATTTTATCATACTGTTCTGTACAGATGAGACTTTGTAATCAGATGTAGCCTATGTATATGTGTGTCTGTGATTTTATACTGAATGTAAAGTAACTGGAAATAGGTGTGTGTGTGTGTGTGTGTGTGTGTGTGTGTGTGTGTGTGTGAGTGTGAGAGAGAGTGTGTGTGAGAGAGAGAGACTCCAACCTCCCAAACTTTCTTTTTATGTGTGCATTGTTATTTGTGCTTGAGCAACATTTTACTTGAACTTTATTTCAATGAAATTAGTTGTAATTATTGTCCTACGTTTTAATTTGTTTTACAGAGATGTTTCACAGCTGCCTGGGCCTAGTGGCCCACAGGCGGCGTTTATCCAGCAGCCAGAACATCCATCTGTGCCGGCCCCCAGGTCAAGATCTACCGTGGCTCAAGGGCCTTCACCAGAGCCATCAAGGACCAGCAGACCAGCATCACTACAGCTGCCTCCACCTCCATCTGCGGCTGCCACCAGGTCAAGATGCACCTCAGCACAAAGGCTCCACCACAGCCATCACCTTCAACCCAGCCAGCAAGGAGGTCTCGTATAGCACTTGTACACCCCACCTACACAGCAGCCCATGCACCATCACCCCCATCTTCACAGCAGCCAGACCCACTGTCTTGGAAGACAGACAAAGACCTTGACACTGTCTTGACATTTATAATGAATAGTTGGTTGAAAGTTCTGATGTTCAATATTGTAAATAGTTAGATTTTCCAGTTTCTTATATTTATATAAATAGTTGGTTGAAAAAAACATTTATAATAAATTGTTGGTTGAAAAAAAGGTTGAATGCTCAATTTGTATTTGTACACATCACATGAACCTTGGTATGTAATATGAAGTCATTATTCAGTCCTGATGTATCTCAGTCCCTGCTGTGGTGAAAGTAGAGTGATAAACACCTATTTTACTCAAAATTCGAATTTAACTTTTTTTCATTTTAGACATGAATAACACATTTATATACAGTGTAATTCAAATATTTCACTGCTTTTGTGATCCTAAGACTTTGGTAACCAAATCTAAAACACCAAAACAATTCGATCACATGAGTAAATTTGTGTTTTCACAAAAGTTTTGAAGATTTTCCGAAAATCGGATGTCACATTTTAAGCTTTTGAGCTACTTATCTCATCAAACAGTGCTCTAAGGTGAGTAATTTGCATATATAGCAATACTAGAGATTGTCCTGAACATTTTGATATGTAACACATGGGTGCCATGTTAGAAGAAATACATTTAAAAGGTGATTTAAGAAAACATCTAAAAATCGAGAAAATACCCTTAGACTCCAGAGGGTTAAACAAATATAGCTCTACACCCCTGGCCGTAATGTCCTTAAAATGAAGTCCGAGTTTGACATTTTAATTCATGTCCTGCCAACACTGGCAGGACAGAAGGCGACACGCCCGTTCTAAGCCGTGTCCCTCACTCCTCACATCCCAAGCTGCATCCCCAAAAAGTTAATTATGTTGTTACATCGTTTCAGATGTTATGTTTCAGTTGTGCTCTTGATAAGCCATTAAAACAGTAAAAACACATTCAGTTTCCTTTTGCTTTTTGTGTCTCCTGTTCACCAAAACATACCCATCTGTGATGGAAAAAGAAAGTAATCCAAAAGTAATCTAAAAGTAATCTGATTACGTTACTTTTTTAAGACACGTAACTGTAACTGTATTCGGATTACTTTCAGAGCCATGTATTCAGTAATCAGTAACCGATTACATTCACAAAGTAACCCTCCCAACCCTGGGCACACGGCATATGGGACGGAAAACTTTTTCCAACTACCTGGAGAAAGAATATACAAAAATGGAAAGCCAGCTAATATCGATGCAATCCAGATTGCATATAATGCATGTCAAGTTGATCAACAGATTGTATTATTCTCCAATGCAATAACAGTACTGAAATGAAGGCTATAAGGGCATCAATGGGAGCCCTTTTTTCAAGTAACTAAAACGTTACTTTTCACAGTAACGCATTACTTTTGGGTTTAAGTAACTAGTAAAGTAACTGAGTTACTTTTTTAATGAAGTAACTAGTTACTGGTTTTCAGTAACTAGCACAACACTGGTTATGAGTTTTAAATAGATTTTGAAAGGAGAGAGAGAGAGAGAGAGAGAGAGAGAGAGAGAGAGAGAGAGAGAGAGAGAGAGAGAGAGAGAGAGAGAGAGAGAGAGAGAGAGAGAGAGAGAGAAGAGAGAGAGAGAGATCCTTTGATCAGAACAGCAGCATCATCATGAGCTCCTGAAAGATTTCAACTTTTCTGTTTTTAAAATGAGATAAACTTAAACTTTTCTGACAAAATTATAAGAAGAAACAACTGTGGAACGGATTGACCTACCTGGAAACAAAAAAAAGAAAGAGATACGGCAAGTAACGGCAAGAAACTTGGGAAAATACGGTTCAACTGAAGAACCCAGCAGAGAAGCTAACCAACTGCCAAACTGACGGTTAGTTAACTGCCAAACTGACAGTTTGCCTAACTGTCCTGCTAGCTAACCGACACTGTTCAACTGAAGAACCCAGCAGAGAATGTAACCAACTGCTAACCAACTGCCAAACTGACGGTTAGTTAACTGTCCTGCTAGCTAACTAACACCAAGCTAAGAAGAGGAATTCAGGAGTAACAACAGCAGTAGTTCAGCAGCAGCAGAGCCCCATGGCTTCAACCACAGCCTGTACAGAGGCTGTTCCTCTTGTATACCCACAAGAGGTCAAACATGACAGTGCCAGGAAGGCATACAAACTAAAACTGTTGAAGGATAGACCAGAGACGCTCTTTGCTGACCTGTACAAGAGTGGAGAAGTCAGCAATCTGATCTTCCTCACAGACCAGCTGTAGAAAAGGCCCCAAAGTTATAGTTCTCGATATATATATATATATTATTTTATTATACAGAGTTGATACCTGTTAAATTGTGCCTTCATAGTGGGGAGGGGCTAACCCACGTGGTTTGGATGACGTCACACATCAGAGGGTAATGTGCGTCAGTAGTTGCAGGAAAGTTAGGCCGTCTTAAGTTTCGTATTGTGTGCGTAAATGAACGTGAGTGTTTGTCCACAGTGTTGCCTGTTATATTGTTCTACACTTCATTATTATTGTAATAACTTCTGTGCCGATGGGGCTTAATGCAGACTGCAGAGTCTCCGTGCTCATATGATCGGTGCATGCTGCGTGCATGTTTATTATGGCTGCTCATTAAGTCACTCGTCCAGTGAGTCGGCACTCCTGTCTCAAAGTTAGGGGTATATACACCGTGTTGAGTGGCACAGATCTATTATTAATGTAGTAGGATGTAGTTTATGTGGATAAATGTTTATGTGGCGTTAGAGGTGAGATATTATGTGTTAACAGTTCATTTATTGCTCCGCTACTCGGCTACCGGAAGTAGCATGTCTGTAGCGTTTCACAATAAGAGCATCGGCTGCCGCTTCCCGCCAACCGGAAGTGGAACGTTATTCATTAGCGTTAGCTTAACTTGAATCTCTGTGTTGCCTGGTAAAGAGTGTTTGACATTATATGTTAATGTGTTTATGATTATAATAGAAGGGAGACATGTTGTTTTATAGCTTGTCTAGATTATTATTTCTACAGGGTTTGGCATTACTATGTATATTATTTTTGTATGCATAAGTGATCTTATATTGATTGTATTTTGTTTATTTCCCTTGTAGGAAAACCACACACACACACAACACACACACACACACACACACACACACACACACACACACACACACACACACACACACACACACACACACACACACACACACACACACACACACACACACACACACACACACACACAGACAAATATCTGTATGTCTGCCTAAATAAGTAAAGAAGTCAAACCTCATCATAGCTCCTCATTTCCTCTATTCTGGACCTTTGGCCTTAAGTGGTGTTCTGGCCGACACACCTGGGTGAACCTAGTGATAGACACAAAACTAGTGCCAACACTGAGTTATCTCTAACTCTCCACTACATTGATGGTCCTTCGAGCCGGAATTCACAAGGTTTACGTCAGAGATGGAACCATTACCAGGGTATGAGGCCTATGGTGCACGCCCTAGAAGGCAAACCCGCCTTCCAACGCGATATGCAGACTATGATGTGGATCATCTAGGATACATTAGTCAGAGATACCGACAGGAAGAAGAGACTTCTCATCTGGAGGGTAAGGCCAGGATGACCCCCCTCACCTCCCCCAATGACTCTCCCCCACCAAGGCACCTCAACAGGCGTGATGCTAATTTCCAGGAGATGGACTTTAGCTATGGGGCTGGCAGCCAGCAGCTGTTTCCAGAGAGAGAGCCGAGGGATCTGTTTCGAGAATACTCTACTCACCTGCCTACATCACTGCACTACAGACCTCCGCGTGAGGATGACAGAGTAGAGCTGGAGAATATTCGTCAAGAAAGGTTTCTACTTCAGCAGACACAGCAACGTATGTCATCAGATATAGATGAGCTCAAAGCACTGCGAGCAGACATGAGACAGTTGGTGGATATTGTCCGTAATCTTCAGACCCCATCACTACATGGCAACAAGCCAGAGTTAACGGTGATGCAGCCACCGGCACCGTTTGTAGGCGAACCCAATAGTGAGGATGAGGATGATTGGCCTGCACCACCACCATGGCCTGACCCAGTAAGTGGAGAGTTACTGCCTGGCGACTATATAACGCCTCATCACCCCAACGGGAGACCAGATGAGCTTCCACCAAAGGAAGAAGTAGTTCCAGCTCCAGTGACTCAGCCGTCTGTGGGTCAGCAACATGTACAGCACTCAGCACATGGTGCCCTTCCTGCTACACGGTCATGGGAGAACTACGCTGATTATTCAACTCCCTGGTACCAGCCTGCTAAGCTGTCAACGCGACCACCCAGTTTGGCAACAAATGAGCCCAAGTACCAAGTTTATGGTGGTCACAGGAGTGAGCATAGCAGTAACCCAGTTCCCCCACCGCAGCCTCATCCACATAGGTCATGGACACAGCCACTGCCCTCCAGACCTGCCCTCATATCAGAGCCAGGTTACCATGGACCACGCCCAACAATCCGCAACTTCTCAAGTCGAGACCCAAGTGAGTTTGCACGGCTCAAGATCTCCTTGGAGAACCTCCTACCGCCCAGTGCAACAGAGCTGTTCAAGTATCAGGTGTTGGTGGATCACCTGCAACTAGAAGAAGCCAGGTTAATAGCAGATGCTTACCTCAACTCTCCAACGCCCTTCTCAGACTAACTATGGCCGCCCTGAACGATAAGTTTGGCCAACCACATCAGATAGCACTGAAGCGTATTGCTGCTGTGATGGACTCACCGGACATTAAGCGGGGAGACGTTGCTGCCTTCGAGAAGTTTGCTCTTCAGATCCAGTCATTAGTGGGAATGCTGAGAACCATAGGGTCTGAGGGAGAAGTGGAGCTACAGTGTGGTTCACATGTTGCTCATCTGCTGAGTAAGCTGCCGCCTGAACAGAGAGCAGATTTCCGCCGCTGCATGTTCCGTCAGGGCTCAAGAACTCACAACCTTATAGATCTCGCAGAGTGGCTGAAATATGAGTCCTGGTGCCAGGACTCCGAAGGACAGTTAGCTGTGAAGGGATCATGGGAGTCATCATCCAGACCTGAGGGACGGCAGGGCAAGCACCACACCACTGTGCTCCATGGTGCCAAGGACACTTGGAAGAAACCAGACTCTCAAGTTCCAGGTAACTCCTTCAAAGGGAACAAGAGTAAGCCATACTGTCCATACTGTAATAATGAGGACCACTACCTCAGTCAGTGTACAGCAGTAACCAAGCTGAACAAAGAACAGCTGACAGCATGGATAAGAACCAATAAGAGGTGTTGGCGCTGTGCACGGCCGCACCAGGCAGCGCAGTGCAACTTAAAGAAGACTTGTGGCCTCTGCCAAGAGAAACATCTCCAGGTGCTGCATTATGTGAACTTGAGGCCACCTAAGGAGACAGACTCAGCACCAACCTCGCAGAACCATGGCATGAGGGCCACGACTGAGGTACTGTACCTGGACAGACCCGCTGAAGGCAGTCAAGTCCTTCTGAAAGTCGTCAAAGTCCGCATCCATTATAAGGATCGATTCATCAACACCTATGCCATACTGGATGACGGTTCAGAGAGAACTATGCTGCTGCCAGAGGCTGTAGAGAAGTTAGGTGTGCAAGGGACCCCAGAGGACTTGCCACTACGCACAATCAGACAGGATGTGCAGACCCTTCGCGGTGCATCAGTCTCCTTCTCCATTTCCTCTCCTGCTAAACCGAAGACCAAGTTCAAGATTACAGGTGCTTTCACCACTGCTCACATTGGACTAGCAGATCATGCCTACCCTATGGAGCAACTCCGGGATAAGTATAAGCACCTCATTGGCCTTCCCATCCGGACCCTCACAAATGTCAAGCCTCTGCTTCTCCTTGGAAGTGACCACCCACATCTCGTCACCCCCATTGAACCAGTCAGGTTGGGCCCAAAAGGAGGTCCGGCTGCCATTCACACGAGGCTAGGCTGGGCGCTGCAAGGCCCAGCCAGTGTTGTCTATCATCTCGCACAACCACAGCAGTGCCTTTTCACATCAGTATCACCACAAGTGAGCGAGCTGATGAAGCATGTCGAGATGTTGTGGCAGGTCGACACTCTTCCTTTCAGAAGCGAGAAACTAGTCACACGTTCGAGGGAGGACCAAGAGGCCATCGGTACCCTGGAGACCAAAACCATCAGAGTACAGGTTAACGACATACTCCGTTATGCCACCCCGCTGTTATGCCGGAAAGACATGCCACTCCTTCAAGCTACTAAAGAAGCCGTCATACACAGTCTACGGAATATAGAAAGGAGATTGGCCAAGAACCCTATGCAGGCTGAAGCCTACAAAGTGGAGATGGAAAAGTTGATCAAGGTAGGCTCTGTCATCAAGTGTGACCCTGAAGTACCAGCAGAGGAAGGTCGTGAGTCGTGGTACATTCCTCACCACATGGTAAGCCATAATGGCAAGAACAGACCGGTGTTCAACTGCTCATTTCAGTATCGAGGGAAAAATCTCAATGACTATCTGTTGCCTGGGCCGACCTTAGGAGCATCTCTCCTGGGAGTCCTGCTACGCTTCCGAGAGCATGCAGTAGCAATCAGTGGAGATATCAAGGGCATGTTCCACCAGGTTCGACTCCTCCCAGAAGATCGAGACCTGCTCAGATTTGTTTGGCGAGACAGCAGTCAAGATCCTCCTGCGGTGTACGAGTGGAAAGTGTTACCTTTTGGAACGACGTGTAGCCCCTGCTGTGCTACGTTTTCCCTTCATCGCCACGTCATCGACCATAGTCAGCCAGATGAAGAGGTGAGGAGCTCAATCGAGAAGTGCTTTTATGTAGACAACTGCCTACAGAGCGTGCCCACCATTGCTGAGGCGAGGCACCTGGTAGACAAGTTACGAGCCATCCTAGCATCTGCAGGCTTCGAGCTGCGTCAATGGGCCAGCAATCAACCAGAGGTCATCAGTCACCTTCCAGAAGAGAGTCGCTCTACCAGTGTTGAGCTATGGCTGGCTCAGAACAAGACAGATGTCCCAGAATCCACTCTAGGACTGAGCTGGCTCTTCCAAAAGGATATCCTGGGCTACAAGCATCGTCCCGTGGATTATGGTGAAATCACGATGCGCAACATCTACAAAGTGCTGGCAAGTCAGTACGACCCCCTAGGGTTCATCTTACCCTACACAACCAGGGCAAAAATACTCGTCAAGCACCTATGGGATAAACATCGTGGATGGGATGACCCGCTGCTACCCCAAGAGCTTCTACGGCAGTGAAAAGTCTGGGAGGGAGAACTACAAGTCCTGCCTCAGGTCAACCTACCTACCAAAGGAAGTGGACATCTCCGCTCTACAGAGAGAGGTGCACATATTCTGTGACGCTTCGGAAGAAGCTTACGGCTCGGTGGCGTACCTTCGAACTACTGACCGACATGGTGTTGTGTACCTGTCGTTCCTGATGGCCCGCTCCAGAGTTGCTCCTAAGCGCTTCCACTCCATGCCCCGACTGGAACTCTGTGCTGCACTCACTGGTGCACAGCTGTCGCAGGTTCTGGCAAGGGAACTCACCATCAACATCGACTGGACGATCTTGTGGTCTGATTCCACAACAGTGTTGACGTGGTTGAAGTCTGAGTCCTGCCGGTTCAAGGTCTTCGTTGGCGCCCGCGTAGCTGAGATACAAGAGCTGACAGACAGGAAGGACTGGAGGTACGTTGATTCCGCGAGGAACTCAGCAGATGACGTGACACGTGGTAAGAAGCTGAAGGAGCTCATGGAGACCAATAGATGGAGCCAGGGACCCCCCTTTCTCCTGCTGAGTCCAGACTCGTGGCCAGAGGATCCAGCCGTTCACCAAACAGAAGATGCCTCAGAGCTGCGCAAGTCTACTTTCTGTGGAGTCACCGCAGTAGCATCAAGTCAGCCTATTGCAGACCCCAGTCATCCCAACTCCTGGAAGGAGTTGCTGGAGGTGACAGTGCTGGAGCTGCATGGGGCGGCCAAACCCAACGACCCCCCTACTGCTGAAGACTTCCGTCAAGCTGAGCGGTTGATCCTCCAGAGGGTTCAGAGGGATAGCTTCCCACAAGAGTGCAGCCTACTGAAAGCTGGTAAGCCAGTTTTTCGAAGCAGTCGACTCCTCACTCTGTCTCCGGAGTTAGATGAGAGTGGAGAACTCATCCATGTTGGAGGAAGATTACGTCGGGCAGAAGACCTGGAACTGACAGCTCTTCACCCTATCATCCTAGACCCAGGTCATTGGATGACTAAGCTTCTGATCCAAGACTTTGACAGCCGTTTACACCATCCCGGCCCAGAGAGGGTGTTCGCTTAGTTACGACGCTCCTTCTGGATCTTGAGAGGGCGTGAGGCAGTTCGGCGCTACCAGCACTCCTGTGCTGACTATCAGCGATGGAGGACCAAACCAGCGGTACCCAAGATGGCTGACCTTCCAGCAGCCCGTCTGCGCCTATTCAAGCCTCCTTTCTTTTCTACGGGCATGGACTGCTTTGGGCCTTTCCAGGTCAAGGTGGGTCGACGCTTAGAGAAGAGATGGGGAATCATCTTCAAGTGCCTCACCACCAGAGCGGTGTACTTGGACCTCCTTACCGCCATTAGTTATGATGCCTTCCTGATGGCCCTTCGTTGGTTTATTGCCCGCAGAGGTACACCTGCAGAGCTGTTCTCGGACCAGGGGACAAACTTCAAAGGAGGTGAGAGAGAACTAAATGAGGCCTTCAAGGACATGGCTCCCGACCTACAGCAGATTCTTGCACCACAGAAGATTGCCTTTCACTTTAACCCCCCAGCAGCTCCCCATTTTGGAGGTGTGTGGGAGAGAGAGATACGCTCGGTTAAGAGTGCCCTGTATGCCACGGTCGGTGCTCAACCGGTCCCAGAAGAAGTGCTTAGCACTGTACTCACTGAGGTGGAGGGGATCCTCAACAGTAAGCCATTGGGTTATGAGTCTTCAGATGCCAGCGACCCAGATCCAGTGACTCCTAATGTTCTTCTGATGGGGCGGCCAGATGGTTCACTACCCCAGGTAGTCTATCCGGAGAGCGAGCTCATAAGTCGCCGCCGTTGGAAACACTCCCAAGTTCTGGATGACCACTTCTGGGCTCGATTCATGAGGCTCTACTTGCCAAGTCTTCAATCTCGTCAGAAGTGGCAAGCTACACCTGCCGACATCAAAGAGGACGCCGTGGTGATGATCGCTGATCCGCATCTTCCAAGAGCCCTATGGCCCATAGGGACAGTTGTCAAGACGCATCCAAGCAGCGACGGACATATAAGGTCTGCCGACGTGAAGGTCAAGGAGAGAGTCTACACCTGACCAGTTGCCAGACTGGTGGTCCTCCCTGCACTTCCATCTGGAGAAGATGAGGACAGTTCTACTCCTGCCATCACATCCAAGCCTTAGAACTTTGTTACCTTTATTGATGAGCAAATGTATTATATACATTTGGGGGCGGCTGTAGAAAAGGCCCCAAAGTTATAGTTATCGATATATATATATATATTATTTTATTATACAGAGTTGATACCTGTTAAATTGTGCCTTCATAGTGGGGAGGGGCTAACCCACGTGGTTTGGATGACGTCACACATCAGAGGGTAATGTGCGTCAGTAGTTGCAGGAAAGTTAGGCCGTCTTAAGTTTCGTATTGTGTGCGTAAATGAACGTGAGTGTTTGTCCACAGTGCTGCCTGTTATGTTGTTCTACACTTCATTATTATTGTAATAACTTCTGTGCCGATGGGGCTTAATGCAGACTGCAGAGTCTCCGTGCTCATATGATCGGTGCATGCTGCGTGCATGTTTATTATGGCTGCTCATTAAGTCACTCGTCAAGTGAGTCGGCACTCCTGTCTCAAAGTTAGGGGTATATACACCGTGTTGAGTGGCACAGATCTATTATTAATGTAGTAGGATGTAGTTTATGTGGATAAATGTTTATGTGGCGTTAGAGGTGAGATATTATGTGTTAACAGTTCATTTATTGCGCCGCTACTCGGCTACCGGAAGTAGCATGTCTGTAGCGTTTCACAATAAGAGCATCGGCTGCCGCTTCCCGCCAACCGGAAGTGGAACGTTATTCATTAGCGGTAGCTTAACTTTGAATCTCTGTGTTGCCTGGTAAAGAGTGTTTGACATTATATGTTAATGTGTTTATGATTATAATAGAAGGGAGACATGTTCCTCTCTGAAGAACCAGCACCTTACCGTGGTAGAGAGGTTTGTGTGCCCTGATGAACCTGGGGGCTGTGTTGTCTGGAACCTTGTGTTCCTGGTAGGGTCTCCCATGGCAAATTGGTCTCAAGCAAGGGGCCAGACTAAGATTGGTTCAAAAGACCTCATGAAAGAAAAACTAAGAAGTGAGGATACCCGGCCCGGAGGAAGCCCGGGGTCCCCTTCTGGAGCCAGGCCCAGAAGGAGGACTCGTCGGCGAGCGTCTGGTGGCCGGGCTTGCCACGGAGCCCGGCCGGGCCCAGCCCGAAAAGGCAACGTGGGCAACACCTCCGCTTCTCCGTCCCGCGGGCCCACCACCTACGGGAAACATCAATGGGGTCGGGTGCGCTGCCAGAAGGGTGGCAGTGAAAGCGGAGGGTCTCGACGGACCAGACCCGGGCGACAGAAGCTGGCTTTGGGGACGTGGAACGTCACCTCTCTGGGGGGGAAGGAGCCGGAGCTTGTGCGGGAGGTGGAGCGTTACCAGTTGGATCTGGTTGGGCTCACCTCTACGCACAGCGTCGGCTCTGGAACCTTACTTCTGGATAGGGGTTGGACTCTATTCTTCTCCGGAGTTGCTCAAGGTGTGAGGCGCCGGGCGGGTGTGGGGATACTCACAAGTCCCCGGTTAGGTGCTTCGTTGTTGGAGTTTACCCCAGTGGACGAGAGGGTCGCCTCCCTACGCCTGCGGGTTATGGGGGGGAAAACTCTGACTGTTGTGTGTGCTTATGCACCCAACAGCAGTTCAGAGTATACGGCCTTCTTGGAGACCCTGGAAGAGTCCTGTATGGGGCTCCTGAAGGGGACTCTTTAATCTTGCTGGGAGACTTCAACGCACATGTGGGCAATGATGGAGACCACTTGGAGGGGGCGTGATTGGGAGGAACGGCCCCCCTGATCTGAACCGGAGTGGTGGTTTGTTACTGGACTTCTGTGCTAGTCATGGATTGGCCATAACAAACACCATGTTCGAACATAAGGATGCTCATAAGTGTACGTGGTACCAGAGCACCCTAGGCAGAAGGTCCATGATCGATTTCGTTATCGTATCATCGGACCTGATGTTTTGGACACTCGGGTAAAGAGAGGGGCGGAGTTGTCAACTGATCACCATCTGGTGGTGAGTTGGGTCGAGTGGCGGGGGAAGCCTCTGGATAGACCTGGTAAGCCCAAACGTGTAGTTCGGGTGAACTGGGAACGTCTGGAGGAGGCCCAAGTTCAGGAGGCCTTCAACTCACACCTCCGGCGGAGCTTTTCGGGCATTCCTGTGGAGGTTGGGGACATTGAACCAGAGTGGTCGGTGTTCAAAGCCTCTATTGCCGAAGCCGCGGCGGGGAGCTGTGGTCTCAAGGTCCTAGGTGCCTCAAGGGGCGGTAACCCTCGAACCTCCTGGTGGACAACCGGTGGTCAGGGAAGCCGTCCGACTGAAGAAGGAGGCCTTCAGGGATTGTTATCCCGGGGACTCCCGAGGCAGTTGCAAGGTACCGACAGGCCCGAAGGGGCAGCAGCCTCATCCGTGGCCGAGGCAAAGCAGCGGGTGTGGGGAGAAAGTTCGGAGAAGACATGGAGAAGGACTTTCGGGGGGCACCAAAGTTGTTCTGGAAAACTGTCCGACACCTCAGGAGGGGGAAGCAGGGAACCATCCAAGCTGTGTACAGTAAGGATGGGACGTTGTTGACCTCAACTGATGGAGTGTTAGGGGCGTTGGAAAGGAACACTTTGAGGAACTCCTGAACCCGACAACTCCGCCCTCTATGTTAGAGGCAGAGCTGGAGTATGACGGGGGATCAACACCAATCTCCCGGGGGGGAGGTCACTGAGGTCGTCAAACAACTCCACAGTGGCAAAGCCCCGGGGGTGGATGAGATCCGCCCGGAAATGCTGAAGGCTCTGGGTGTTGAGGGACTGTCATGGTTGACACGTCTCATCAACGTTGCGTGGAAGTCGGAAACAGTGCCGAAGGAGTGGCAGACCGGGGTGGTGGTCCCCCTTTTAAAAAGGGGGATCAGAGGGTGTGTGCCAATTACAGAGGCATCACACTACTCAGCCTCCCCGGGAAAGTTTACTCTAAGGTACTCGAAAGGAGGGTCAGGCCGATTGTCGAACCTCAGATTGAGGAGGAACAATGCGGATTCCGTCCTGGTCGTGGAACGACGGATCAGCTTTTTACTCTCGCAAGGATCCTGGAGGGGGCCTGGGAATACGCTTATCCGGTCTACATGTGTTTTGTAGACTTGGAGAAGGCGTATGACCGAGTTCCCAGGGAGTTACTGTGGGAGGTGCTGCGGGAGTATGGGGTGAGGGGGGTCTCTACTCAGGGGCCATCCAATCTCTGTACTCCCAAAGCGAGAGCTGTGTCCGGGTCCTCGGCAGTAAGTCGGACCCATTTCCGGTGAGGGTTGGCCTCCGCCAGGGCTGCGCTTTGTCACCAATCCTGTTTGTAATATACATGGATCGGATTTCGAGGCGTAGTCATGGGGGAGGGGGTCTGCAGTTCGGTGGACTAAGGATTGCACCACTGCTTTTTGCAGATGATGTGGTTCTAATGGCTTCATCGGTCTGCGACCTTCAGCACTCACTGGATCGGTTCACAACCGAGTGTGAAGCGGCTGGGATGAGGATCAGCACCTCCAAATCTGAGGCCATGGTTCTCAGCAGGAAACCGATGGACTGTCCATTTCAAGTAGGGAATGAGTCCTTACCCCAAGTGAAGGAGTTTCAAGTATCTCGGGGTCTTGTTCTCGAGTGAGGGGAACAATGGAGCGTGAGATGGGCCGGAGAATCGGAGCAGCGGGAGCGGTACTGCAGTCGCTTTACCGCACCGTTGTGACGAAAAGGGAGCTGAGCCAGAAGGCAAAGCTCTCTGTCTACCGGGCCATTTTCGTTCCTACCCTCACCTATGGTCATGAAGGATGGGTCATGACCGAAAGAACGAGATCGCGGATACAAGCGGCCGAGAGGGTTTTCTCCCGCAGGGTGGCTGGTGTCTCCCTTAGGGATAAGGTGAGAAGTTCGGTCATCAGGGAGGGACTCGGAGTTGAGCCGCTCCTCCTTTCGCGTCGAAAGGAGCCAGTTGAGGTGGTTCGGGCACCTAGTTAGGATGCCACCTGGGCGCCTCCCTAGGGAGGTGTTCCAGGCACGTCCAGCTGGGAAGAGACCTAAGGGGTAGACCTAGGACCAGGTGGAGGGATTAGATCTCTTCGCTGGCCTGGGAGCGCCTTGGGATCCCCCAGTCAGAGCTGGTTGATGTCGCCAGGGAAAAGAAAGTTTGGGGCTCTCTGCTGGAACTGCTACCCCCCGCGACCCGACCACGGATAAGCGGAAGAAGATGGATGGATTGATGGATGGGAGACATGTTGTTTTATAGCTTGTCTAGATTATTATTTCTACAGGGTTTGGCATTAATAATGTATATTATTTTTGTATGCATAAGTGATCTTATATTGATTGTATTTTGTTTATTTCCCTTGTAGGAAAACCACACACACACACACACACACACACACACACACACACACACACACACACACACACACAACACACACACACACACAACACACACACACACAGACAAATATCTGTATGTCTGCCTAAATAAGTAAAGAAGTCAAACCTCATCGTAGGCTCCTCATTTCCTCTATTCTGGACCTTTGGCCTTAAGTGGTGTTCTGGCCGACACACCTGGGTGAACCTAGTGATAGACACAAAACTAGTGCCAACACTGAGTTATCTCTAACTCTCCACTACACCAGCCATTAGCATGGCACGGCGCCATAAGTGCCCACTACCCTTCTGTGAAGAAAGAGGGGATCTACAATGGCTGGAAACTCAATATTAAAGAGGTAGAAGACCCAGACACTGTCATGACAACAGTCAACATATATAAGAACGGGACCGTCATGGTGCAGGGGAACCTCACACAATTTGAGCTGGACTTTCTCCTTATAAAGGAATGGGCCCAACAGGAGAAATCTGCCCCCACTGAGAACAACCACACCCTGCCAGAGACGACACCACCCCCCACTTCTGGCTGCCCCACTGCTGAACCTGAGGAGGGAGAACCTGCTGGCCCAGAACAGGCCCCCCAGCTGAACCACACCATCACTGACCTGAAGGTGAAGTTTACAGAGTTGGAGAGAGAGCTCAGCTCGTACAGTTGCGAGAGCTGATCAGTCAACAGCCAACCCAGGACACCACGGTCCAGGTGGACTCGTCTGCCATCAGCACAGAGCTCACCAAGCTGAGGCAGGACAGAGACAGCCACAGGAGAGGAGCTGTCCACCGTGAGGACTGAGTGGCGAGAGCTGCAGCAGGACAGAGAGGAGTCACATGGCACGGGCTGGCCGCTCTGACAGAGGAGGTGAGGGGAGCTGAGAGAGGAGGGACAGAGCTACAGGAGAGAACTGGCTACTCTATCTGAGGAGCTTCAGGAGACAGAGAGAGTTGCACAGGCCCTGAAAGAGCAGCTGGACTCACACCCATACCACAACCAGAACCCTGTGACCCCCATTGACAGCAGCCAGAACCCTCCAACTCAGCAGCCACCCTCTACCCCCGGCTCCATCTCTAGCCCACAGGCTAACCCAACTCCCAGATCTCCCCCCATCACACAGATGAACACCACCCCTAGCCCACAGACTAACACCACCCCTCATCCTTCCAGACCAGCACAGCAGAGAGGGAAGCCAGACATTGTCATCCTCATCGACTCCAATGGCAAATTCATTGGCTAAAATCTGGTGTCCAAACACCCAACATGCCATGGACCTGCTGTCAGAGGAGCAGCTGGGATCCCCAAGCCACATCATCATCCACACTGGCTCCAATGACCTGAGGAGCCAGCAAGAGAGAGTGTCAGAGGCACTCAGAGGAGTGATAGAGAAAGCCTCCACCACCTTCCCCAACAGCAGAGTGGTCATGTCAACCCTGCTACCAAGGAAAGACCTCCACCCCGACACCATCCACAGGATCAACAGCAACATGTCCAGAGACTGTATGCTGAGGCCCAACGTCCACCTGGCCCACCACCCCACCCCACCTGATATCAACTGTCTATACGACCAAGTCCATCTGTATAAAAACACAGTCTCCATCTTCGCCCGGACACTGAAAGACGTCGCTCTCAATAGAGACCAATCCACACCCCGCAGAAGGAGCAGCCCAGCCCAAAACCCCCTTAGACCAGAAAGGCACCCCACTGGACCACCACCCAGACAACACCCATGGAGACAAGATCATCCTCATCTTCTTCCACACCATGCCCCACTAAGATCCCACCAGGGCAACTATGATTACCCTCAAGCAAGGCCAGAACCACTCCTGTCCCCAGGGGTCCTACCCCAACCACAGCGACGGAAGCTACACCCTGACCCACTGAGTTATGCTCAGGCAGTGAAGAGAACAGCAGGCCCAACCCTTACCACCACCACCCATGTCCCTGAACCCACCCACACGACGAGCTGAGAGACATCCAGCAGATGCTCAGCCTGCTCTGCTCCCACCTGATAGGTCAGGTACCACAGTAGACAATCAGTAGTCATTGTTTGTTTTCTTGCTTGTATACAGTAGACAAAACAAAAAAAAACTGTTATGTAAATTGTTAAATCTATCATATATTGAAATCCCATATATCTAATGTGTTCTTAAATCAACCTATTTATTGACAACCAGCGATTTGGGAGTTGATCTCATTTTAATGTTGAATGCTCTGAATCTTTCTCTGTTTTAATGCAATCTAGATCATTTATTATTTCATGTTGGAATGTCCAGGGTCTGAGGTCCTCTGCTTTTGGCCTTAAGAGCAGGACCCCAGACTTCACCAAAGAGTTAGGAGATGCAGATGTGATGGTTTTACAGGAGACCT